>NW_026109011.1:0-130673 GCF_024516045.1 Bombus affinis | reverse complement strand
ATACGTTATAACGTATAACGTTATATAGTGTTACGATATAACGTATAACGTTATATAGCGTTACCATATAACGTAAAACGATATATACTATTACGTAATAACGTATAACGTTATATAGAATTACCATATAACGTATAACGTTATATAGTGTTACGTTATAACGTATAACGATATATAGTATTACCATATAACGTAAAACGATATATACTATTACGTAATAACGTATATTGTTATATAGTATTACCATATAACGTATAACGTTATATAGTGATACGTTATAAACGTATAACGATATATACTATTACGTAATAACGTATATCGTTATATAGTATTACCATATAACGTATAACGTTATATATTGTTACGTTATAACGTATAACGATATATAGTATTACCATATAACGTATAACGTTATATAGTGTCACGTTATAACGTATAACGATATATACTATTACGTAATAACGTAAATCGTTATATAGTATTTCCATATAACGTATAACGTTATATATTGTTACGTTATAACGTATAACGATATATAGTATTACCATATAACGTATAACGTTATATAGTGTTACGTTATAACGTATAACGTTATGTAGCATTACCATATATCGTAAAAAGTTATATAGTGTTACGTTATAACGTATAACGATATATACTATTACCATATAACGTATAACGTTACATATTGTTACGTTATAACGTATAACGATATATACTATTACCATATAACGTATAACGTTATATACTGTTACGTTATAACGTATAACGTTATATAGCATTACCATATAACGTAAAACGATATATACTATTACGTAATAACGTATAACGTTATATAGAATTACCATATAACGTATAACGTTATATATTGTTACGTTATAACGTATAACGATATATAGTATTACCATATAACGTATAACGTTATATAGTGTTACGTTATAACATATAACGTTATGTAGCATTACCATATATCGTAAAAAGTTATATAGTGTTACGTTATAACGTATAACGATATATACTATTACGTAATAACGTATAACGTTTTATTGTGTTACGTTATAACGTATAACGATATATAGTATTACCATATAACGTATAACGTTATATAGTGTTACGTTATAACGTATAACGTTATATAGCATTACCATATAACGTAAAACGATATATACTATTACGTAATAACGTATAACGTTATATAGAATTACCATATAACGTATAACGTTATATAGTGTTAGGTTATAACGTATAACGATATATACTATTACGTAATAACGTATATCGTTATATAGTATTACCATATAACGTATAACGTTTTATATTGTTACGTTATAACTTATAACGATAAATAGTATTACCATATAACGTATAACGTTATATAGTGTTACGTTATAACGTATAACGTTATATACTCTTACGGTATAACGTATAACGTTATGTAGCATTACCATATATCGTAAAACGATATATAGTGTTACGTTATAACGTATAACGATATATACTATTACCATATAACGTATAACGTTATATAGTGTTACGTGATAACGTATATCATTATATAGCATTACCATATAACGTAAAACGATATATACTATTACGTAATAACGTATAACGTTATATAGAATTACCATATAACGTATAACGTTATATAGTGTTACGTTATAACGTATAACGTTATATACTGTTACGGTATAACGTATAACGTTATATAGCATTACCATATATCGTAAAACGATATATAGTGTTACGTTATAACGTATAACGATATATACTAGTACGTAATAACGTATATCGTTATATAGTATTACAATATAACGTATAACGTTATATATTGTTACGTTATAACGTATAACGATATATACTATTACCATATAACGTATAACGTTATATATTGTTACGTTATAACGTATAACGATATATACTATTACCATATAACGTATAACGTTATATACTGTTACGTTATAACGTATAACGTTATATAGTATTACCATATAACGTAAAACGATATATACTATTACGTAATAACGTATAACGTTATATAGAATTACCATATAACGTATAACGTTATATAGTGTTACGTTATAACGTATAAAGATATATTCTATTACGTAATAACGCATATCGTTATATAGTATTTCCATATAACGTATAACGTTATATATTGTTACGTTATAACGTATAACGATATATAGTATTACCATATAACGTAAAACGATATATACTATTACGTAATAACGTATATCGTTATATAGTATTACCATGTAACGTATAACGTTATATATTGTTGCGTTATAACGTATAACGATATATAGTATTACCATATAACGTATAACGTTATATAGTGTTACGTTATAACGTATAACGATATATACTATTACGTAATAACGTATATCGTTATATAGTATTTCCATATAACGTATAACGTTATATATTGTTACGTTATAACGTATAACGATATATAGTATTACCATATAACGTAAAACGATATATACTATTACGTAATAACGTATATTGTTATATAGTATTACCATATAACGTATAACGTTATATAGTGATACGTTATATCGCATAACGTTATATAGTATTACCATATAAAGTATAACATTATATACTATTACGTAATAACGTATAACGATATATAATATTACGTAATGACCTATATCGTTATATAGTATTTCCATATAACGTATAACGTTATGTAGTGTTACGTTATAACGTATAACGATATATACCATTACGTAATAACGTATATCGTTATATAGTATTTCCATATAACGTATAACGTTATATATTGTTACGTTATAACGTATAACGATATATACTATTACCATATAACGTATAACGTTATATATTGTTACGTTATAACGTATAACGATATATAATATTACCATATAACGTATAACGTTATATACTCTTACGTGATAACGTATAACATTATATAGCATTACCATATAACGTAAAACGATATATACTATTACGTAATAACGTATAACGTTATATAGAATTGCCATATAACGTATAACGTTATATAGTGTTACGTTATAACGTATAACGTTATATACTGTTACGGTATAACGTATAACGTTATATAGCATTACCATATATAGTAAAACGATATATAGTGTTACGTTATAACGTATAACGATATATACTAGTACGTAATAACGTATATCGTTATATAGTATTACAATATAACGTATAACGTTATATATTGTTACGTTATAACGTATAACGATATATACTATTACGTAATAACGTATATCGTTATATAGTATTACCATATAACGTATAACGTTACATATTGTTACGTTATAACGTATAACGATATATACTATTACCATATAACGTATAACGTTATATAGTGTTACGTTATAACGTATAACGTTATATAGTATTACCATATAAAGTATAACGTTATATATTGTTACGTTATAACGCATAACGATATATACTATTACGTAATAACGTATATCGTTATATAGTATTACCATATAACGTATAACGTTATATATTGTTACGATATAACGTATAACGATATATACTATTACCATATAACGTATAACGTTATATAGTGTTACGTTATAACGTATAACGTTATATAGCATTACCATATAACGTAAAACGATATATACTATTACGTAATAACGTATAACGTTATATAGTGTTACGTTATAACGTCTAACGATATATTCTATTACGTAATAACGCAATATCGTTATATAGTATTTCCATATAACGTATAACGTTATATATTGTTACGTTATTACGTATAACGATATATAGTATTACCATATAACGTAAAACGATATATACTATTACGTAATAACGTATATCGTTATATAGTATTACCATATATCGTATAACGTTATATATTGTTACGTTATAACGTATAACGATATATACTATTACCATATAACGTATAACTTTATATAGTGTTACGTTATAACGTATAACGTTATATAGCACTACCATATAACGTAAAACGATATATACTATTACGTAATAACGTATAACGTTATATAGTGTTACGTTATAACGTATATCGTTATATAGCATTACCATATAACGTAAAACGATATATACAATTACGTAATAACGTATAACATTATATAGTGTTACGTTATAACGTATATCGTTATATAGCATTACCACATAACGTAAAAAGATATATACTATTACGTAATAACGTATATCGTTATATAGCATTACCATATAACGTATAACGTTATATACTATTACGTAATAACGTATATCGTTATATAGTATTACCATATAACGTATAACGTTATATATTGTTACGTTATAACGTATAACGATATATACTATTACCATATAACGTATAACGTTATATAGTGTTGCGTTATAACGTATAACGTTATATAGCATTACCATATAACGTAAAAAGATATATACTATTACGTAATAACGTATATCGTTATATAGCATTACCATATAACGTATAACGTTATATACTATTACGTAATAACGTATATCGTTATATAGTATTACCATATAACGTATAACGTTATATAGTGTTACGTTATAACGTATAACGTTATGTAGCATTACCATATATCGTAAAACGATATATAGTGTTACGTTATAACGTATAACGATATATACTATTACGTAATAACGTATAACGTTAAATAGTGTTACGTGATAACGTATAACGATATATACTATTACGTAATAACGTATTACGTTATATAGTATTACCATATAACGTATAACGTTATATATTGTTACGTTATAACGTATAACGATGTATAGTGTTACCATATAACGTATAACGTTATATACTGTTACGGTATAACGTATAACGTTATATAGCATTACCATATACCGTAAAACGATATATAGTGTTACGTTATAACGTATAACGATATATACTATTACGTAATAACGCATATCGTTATATAGTATTACCATATAACGTATAACGTTATATATTGTTACGTTATAACGTATAACGATATATAGTATTACCATATAACGTATAACGTTATATAGTGTTACGTTATAACGTATAACGTTATGTAGCATTACCATATATCGTAAAACGATATATAGTGTTACGTTATAACGTATAACGATATATACTATTACGTAATAACGTATAACGATATATAGTATTACCATATAACGTATAACGTTTTATATTGTTACGTTATAACGTATAACGATATATAGTATTACCATATAACGTATAACGTTATATAGTGTTAGGTTATAACGTATAACGTTATATACTGTTACGGTATAACGTATAACGTTATGTAGCATTACCATATATCGTAAAACGATATATAGTGTTACGTTATAACGTATAACAATATATACTATTACCATATAACGTATAACGTTATATAGTGTTACGTGATAACGTATAACATTATATAGCATTACCATATAACGTAAAACGATATATACTATTACGTAATAACGTATAACGTTATATACTGTTACGGTATAACGTATATTGTTATATAGTATTACCACATAACGTATAACGTTAAATAGTGTTACGTGATAACGTATAACGATATATACTATTACGTAATAACGTATTACGTTATATAGTATTACCATATAACGTATAACGTTATATATTGTTACGTTATAACGTATAACAATATATACTATTACCATATAACGTATAACGTTATATAGTGTTACGTGATAACGTATAACATTATATAGCATTACCATATAACGTAAAACGATATATACTATTACGTTATAACGTATAACGTTATATAGCATTACCATATAACGTAAAACGATATATACTATTACGTAATAACGTATAACGTTATATAGAATTACCATATAACGTATAACGTTATATAGTGTTACGTTATAACGTATAACGATATATACTATTACGTAATAACGTATATCGTTATATAGTATTACCTTATAACGTATAACGTTATATATTGTTACGTTATAACGTATAACGATATATACTATTACCATATAACGTATAACGTTATATAGTGTTACGTTTTAACGTATAACGTTATATAGCATTACCATATAACGTAAAACGATATATACTATTACGTAATAACGTATAACGTTATATAGTGTTACGTTTTAACGTATAACGTTATATAGCATTACCATATAACGTAAAACGATATATACTATTACGTAATAACGTATAACGTTATATAGTGATACGTTATAACGTATAACGTTATATAGTATTACCATATAAAGTATAACGTTATATATTGTTACGTTATAACGTATAACGATATATACTATTACCATATAACGTATAACGTTATATAGTGTTACGTTTTAACGTATAACGTTATATAGCATTACCATATAACGTAAAACGATATATACTATTACGTAATAACGTATAACGTTATATAGTGTTACGTTATAACGTATATCGTTATATAGCATTACCACATAACGTAAAAAGATATATACTATTACGTAATAACGTATATTGTTATATAGCATTGCCATATAACTTATAACGTTATATAGTGATACGTTATAACGTATAACGTTATATAGTATTACCATATAAAGTATAACGTTATATATTGTTACGTTATAACGCATAACGATATATACTATTACGTAATAACGTATATCGTTATATAGTATTACCATATAACGTAGAACGTTATATATTGTTACGATATAACGTATAACGATATATACTATTACCATATAACGTATAACGTTATATAGTGTTAAGTTATAACGTATAACGTTATATAGCATTACCATATAACGTATAACGTTATATAGTGTACGTGATAACGTATAACATTATATAGCATTACCATATAACGTATAACGATATATACTATTACGTAATAACGTATATCGTTATACAGTATTACCATATAACGTATAACGTTATATATTGTTACGATATAACGTATAACGATATATACTATTACCATATAACGTATAACGTTATATCGTGTTACGTTATAACGTATAACGATATATAGCATTACCATATAACGTAAAACGATATATACTATTACGTAATAACGTATAACGTTATATAGAATTACCATATAACGTATAACGTTATATAGTGTTACGTTATAACGTATAACGATATATTCTATTACGTAATAACGCATATCGTTATATAGTATTTCCATATAACGTATAACGTTATATATTGTTACGTTATAACGTATAACGATATATAGTATTACCATATAACGTAAAACGATATATACTATTACGTAATAACGTATATTGTTATATAGTATTACCATATAATGTATAACGTTATATAGTGATACGTTATAACGTATAACGATATATACTATTACATAATAACGTATATCGTTATATAGTATTACCATATAACGTATAACGTTATATATTGTTACGTTATAACGTATAACGATATATAGTATTACCATATAACGTATAACGTTATATAGTGTTACGTTATAACGTATAACGATATATACTATTACGTAATAACGTATATCGTTATATAGTATTTCCATATAACGTATAACGTTATATATTGTTACGTTATAACGTATAACGATATATAGTATTACCATATAACGTAAAACGATGTATACTATTACGTAATAACGTATATTGTTATATAGTATTACCATATATCGTATAACGTTATATAGTGATACGTTATATCGTATAACGTTATATAGTATTACCATATAAAGTATAACATTATATACTAGTACGTAATAACGTATAACGATATATACTATTACGTAATAACGTATATCGTTATATAGTATTACCATATAACGTATAACGTTATATAGTGTTACGTTATAACGTATAACGATATATACTATTACGTAATAACGTATAACGTTATATAGAATTACCATATAACGTATAACGTTATATAGTGTTACGTTATAACGTATAACGATATATACTATTACGTAATAACGTATATCGTTATATAGTATTACCATATAACGTATAACGTTTTATATTGTTACGTTATAACGTATAACGATAAATAGTATTACCATATAACGTATAACGTTATATAGTGTTACGTTATAACGTATAACGTTATATACTCTTACGGTATAACGTATAACGTTATGTAGCATTACCATATATCGTAAAACGATATATAGTGTTACGTTATAACGTATAACGATATATACTATTACCATATAACGTATAACGTTATATAGTGTTACGTGATAACGTATAACATTATATAGCATTACCATATAACGTAAAACGATATATACTATTACGTAATAACGTATAACGTTATATAGAATTACCATATAACGTATAACGTTATATAGTGTTACGTTATAACGTATAACGTTATATACTGTTACGTAATAACGTATAACGTTATATAGTATTACAATATAACGTATAACGTTATATATTGTTACGTTATAACGTATAACGATATATACTATTACCATATAACGTATAACGTTATATATTGTTACGTTATAACGTATAACGATATATACTATTACCATATAACGTATAACGTTATATACTGTTACGTTATAACGTATAACGTTATATAGCATTACCATATAACGTAAAACGATATATACTATTACGTAATAACGTATAACGTTATATGGTGTTACGTTATAACGTATAACGATATATAGTATTACCATATAACGTATAACGTTATATAGTGTTACGTTATAACGTATAACGTTATATAGCATTACCATATAACGTAAAACGATATATACTATTACGTAATAACGTATAACGTTATATAGAATTACCATATAACGTATAACGTTATATAGTGTTACGTTATAACGTATAACGATATATACTATTACGTAATAACGTATATCGTTATATAGTATTACCATATAACGTATAACGTTTTATATTGTTACGTTATAACGTATAACGATAAATAGTATTACCATATAACGTATAACGTTATATAGTGTTACGTTATAACGTATAACGTTATATACTCTTACGGTATAACGTATAACGTTATGTAGCATTACCATATATCGTAAAACGATATATAGTGTTACGTTATAACGTATAACGATATATACTATTACCATATAACGTATAACGTTATATAGTGTTACGTGATAACGTATAACATTATATAGCATTACCATATAACGTAAAACGATATATACTATTACGTAATAACGTATAACGTTATATAGAATTACCATATAACGTATAACGTTATATAGTGTTACGTTATAACGTATAACGTTATATACTGTTACGGTATAACGTATAACGTTATATAGCATTACCATATATCGTAAAACGATATATAGTGTTACGTTGTAACGTATAACGATATATACTAGTACGTAATAACGTATATCGTTATATAGTATTATAATATAACGTATAACGTTATATATTGTTACGTTATAACGTATAACGATATATACTATTACCATATAACGTATAACGTTATATAGTGTTACGTGATAACGTATAACATTATATAGCATTACCATATAACGTAAAACGATATATACTATTACGTAATAACGTATAACGTTATATAGAATTACCATATAACGTATAACGTTATATAGTGTTACGTTATAACGTATAACGTTATATACTGTTACGGTATAACGTATAACGTTATATAGCATTACCATATATCGTAAAACGATATATAGTGTTACGGTGTAACGTATAACGATATATACTAGTACGTAATAACGTATATCGTTATATAGTATTACAATATAACGTATAACGTTATATATTGTTACGTTATAACGTATAACGATATATACTATTACCATATAACGTATAACGTTATATATTGTTACGTTATAACGTATAACGGTATATACTATTACCATATAACGTATAACGTTATATACTGTTACGTTATAACGTATAACGTTATATAGCATTACCATATAACGTAAAACGATATATACTATTACGTAATAACGTATAACGTTATATAGAATTACCATATAACGTATAACGTTATATAGTGTTACGTTATAACGTATAACGATATATACTATTACGTAATAACGTATATCGTTATATAGTATTACCATATAACGTATAACGTTATATATTGTTACGTTATAACGTATAACGATATATACTATTACCATATAACGTATAACGTTATATAGTGTTACGTTTTAACGTATAACGTTATATAGCATTACCATATAACGTAAAACGATATATACTATTACGTAATAACGTATAACGTTATATAGTGTTACGTTTTAACGTATAACGTTATATAGCATTACCATATAACGTAAAACGATATATACTATTACGTAATAACGTATAACGTTATATAGTGATACGTTATAACGTATAACGTTATATAGTATTACCATATAAAGTATAACGTTATATATTGTTACGTTATAACGTATAACGATATATACTATTACCATATAACGTATAACGTTATATAGTGTTACGTTTTAACGTATAACGTTATATAGCATTACCATATAACGTAAAACGATATATACTATTACGTAATAACGTATAACGTTATATAGTGTTACGTTATAACGTATATCGTTATATAGCATTACCACATAACGTAAAAAGATATATACTATTACGTAATAACGTATATTGTTATATAGCATTGCCATATAACTTATAACGTTATATAGTGATACGTTATAACGTATAACGTTATATAGTATTACCATATAAAGTATAACGTTATATATTGTTACGTTATAACGCATAACGATATATACTATTACGTAATAACGTATATCGTTATATAGTATTACCATATAACGTAGAACGTTATATATTGTTACGATATAACGTATAACGATATATACTATTACCATATAACGTATAACGTTATATAGTGTTAAGTTATAACGTATAACGTTATATAGCATTACCATATAACGTATAACGTTATATAGTGTACGTGATAACGTATAACATTATATAGCATTACCATATAACGTATAACGATATATACTATTACGTAATAACGTATATCGTTATACAGTATTACCATATAACGTATAACGTTATATATTGTTACGATATAACGTATAACGATATATACTATTACCATATAACGTATAACGTTATATCGTGTTACGTTATAACGTATAACGATATATAGCATTACCATATAACGTAAAACGATATATACTATTACGTAATAACGTATAACGTTATATAGAATTACCATATAACGTATAACGTTATATAGTGTTACGTTATAACGTATAACGATATATTCTATTACGTAATAACGCATATCGTTATATAGTATTTCCATATAACGTATAACGTTATATATTGTTACGTTATAACGTATAACGATATATAGTATTACCATATAACGTAAAACGATATATACTATTACGTAATAACGTATATTGTTATATAGTATTACCATATAATGTATAACGTTATATAGTGATACGTTATAACGTATAACGATATATACTATTACATAATAACGTATATCGTTATATAGTATTACCATATAACGTATAACGTTATATATTGTTACGTTATAACGTATAACGATATATAGTATTGCCATATAACGTATAACGTTATATAGTGTTACGTTATAACGTATAACGATATATACTATTACGTAATAACGTATATCGTTATATAGTATTTCCATATAACGTATAACGTTATATATTGTTACGTTATAACGTATAACGATATATAGTATTACCATATAACGTAAAACGATGTATACTATTACGTAATAACGTATATTGTTATATAGTATTACCATATAACGTATAACGTTATATAGTGATACGTTATATCGTATAACGTTATATAGTATTACCATATAAAGTATAACATTATATACTAGTACGTAATAACGTATAACGATATATACTATTACGTAATAACGTATATCGTTATATAGTATTACCATATAACGTATAACGTTATATAGTGTTACGTTATAACGTATAACGATATATACTATTACGTAATAACGTATAACGTTATATAGAATTACCATATAACGTATAACGTTATATAGTGTTACGTTATAACGTATAACGATATATACTATTACGTAATAACGTATATCGTTATATAGTATTACCATATAACGTATAACGTTTTATATTGTTACGTTATAACGTATAACGATAAATAGTATTACCATATAACGTATAACGTTATATAGTGTTACGTTATAACGTATAACGTTATATACTCTTACGGTATAACGTATAACGTTATGTAGCATTACCATATATCGTAAAACGATATATAGTGTTACGTTATAACGTATAACGATATATACTATTACCATATAACGTATAACGTTATATAGTGTTACGTGATAACGTATAACATTATATAGCATTACCATATAACGTAAAACGATATATACTATTACGTAATAACGTATAACGTTATATGGAATTACCATATAACGTATAACGTTATATAGTGTTACATTATAACGTATAACGTTATATACTGTTACGTAATAACGTATAACGTTATATAGTATTACAATATAACGTATAACGTTATATATTGTTACGTTATAACGTATAACGATATATACTATTACCATATAACGTATAACGTTATATATTGTTACGTTATAACGTATAACGATATATACTATTACCATATAACGTATAACGTTATATACTGTTACGTTATAACGTATAACGTTATATAGCATTACCATATAACGTAAAACGATATATACTATTACGTAATAACGTATAACGTTATATACTGTTACGTTATAACGTATAACGTTATATAGCATTAACATATAACGTAAAACGATATATACTATTACGTAATAACGTATAACGTTATATAGAATTACCATATAACGTATAACGTTATATATTGTTACTTTATAACGTATAACGATATATAGTATTACCATATAACGTATAACGTTATATAGTGTTACGTTATAACGTATAACGTTATATACTCTTACGGTATAACGTATAACGTTATGTAGCATTACCATATATCGTAAAACGATATATAGTGTTACGTTATAACGTATAACGATATATACTATTACCATATAACGTATAACGTTATATAGTGTTACGTGATAACGTATAACATTATATAGCATTACCATATAACGTAAAACGATATATACTATTACGTAATAACGTATAACGTTATATAGAATTACCATATAACGTATAACGTTATATAGTGTTACGTTATAACGTATAACGTTATATACTGTTACGTTATAACGTATAACGTTATATACTGTTACGTTATAACGTATAACGTTATATACTGTTACGTTATAACGTATAACGTTATGTAGCATTACCATATATCGTAAAACGATATATAGTGTTACGTTATAACGTATAACGATATATACTATTACGTAATAACGTATAACGTTAAATAGTGTTACGTGATAACGTATAACGATATATACTACTACGTAATAACGTATATCGTTATATAGTACTACCATATAACGTATAACGATATATAATATTACGTAATAACGTATATCGTTATATAGTATTACCATATAACGTATAACGTTATGTAGTGTTACGTTATAACGTATAACGACAAATACCATTACGTAATAACGTATATCGTTATATAGTATTTCCATATAACGTATAACGTTATATATTGTTACGTTATAACGTATAACGATATATACTATTACCATATAACGTATAACGTTATATATTGTTACGTTATAACGTATAACGATATATACTATTACCATATAACGTATAACGTTATATACTCTTACGTGATAACGTATAACATTATATAGCATTACCATATAACGTAAAACGATATGTACTATTACGTAATAACGTATAACGTTATATAGAATTACCATATAACGTATAACGTTATATAGTGTTACGTTATAACGTATAACGTTATATACTGTTACGGTATAACGTATAACGTTATATAGCATTACCATATATAGTAAAACGATATACACTATTACGTAATAACGTATAACGTTATATAGAATTACCATATAACGTATAACGTTATATAGTGTTACGTTATAACGTATAACGTTATATACTCTTACGGTATAACGTATAACGTTATGTAGCATTACCATATATCGTAAAACGATATATCGTGTTACGTTATAACGTATAACGATACATACTATTACCATATAACGTATAACGTTATATAGTGTTACGTTATAACGTATAACGATATATACTATTACGTAATAACGTATATCGTTATATAGTATTACCATATAACGTATAACGTTATATATTGTTACGTTATAGCGTATAACGATATATACTATTACCATATAACGTATAACGTTATATAGTGTTACGTGATAACGTATAACATTATATAGCATTACCATATAACGTAAAACGACATACACTATTACGTAATAACGTATAACGTTATATAGAATTACCATATAACGTATAACGTTATATAGTGTTACGTTATAACGTATAACGATATATACTATTACGTAATAACGTATATCGTTATATAGTATTACCATATAACGTATAACGTTATATATTGTTACGTTATAGCGTATAACGATATATACTATTACCATATAACGTATAACGTTATATAGTGTTACGTTATAACGTATAACGTTATATAGCATTACCATATAACGTAAAACGATATATACTATTACGTAATAACGTATAACGTTATATAGTGTTACGTTATAACGTATATCGTTATATAGCAATACCACATAACGTAAAAAGATATATACTATTACGTAATAACGTATATTGTTACATAGCATTACCGTATAACTTATAACGTTATATAGTGATACGTTATAACGTATAACGTTATATAGTATTACCATATAAAGTATAACGTTATATATTGTTACGTTATAACGCATAACGATATATACTATTACGTAATAACGTATATCGTTATATAGTATTACCATATAACGTATAACGTTATATATTGTTACGATATAACGTATAACGATATATACTATTACCATATAACGTATAACGTTATATAGTGTTACGTTATAACGTATAACGTTATATAGCATTACCATATAACGTAAAACGATATATACTATTACGTAATAACGTATAACGTTATATAGTGTTACGTTATAACGTATAACGATATATTCTATTACGTAATAACGCATATCGTTATATAGTATTTCCATATAACGTATAACATTATATATTATTACGTTATAACGTATAACGATATATAGTATTACCATATAACGTAAAACGATATATACTATTACGTAATAACGTATATTGTTATATAGTATTACCATATAACGTATAACGTTATATAGTGATACGTTATAACGTATAACGATATATACTATTACGTAATAACGTATATCGTTATATAGTATTACCATATAACGTATAACATTATATATAGTTACGTTTTAACGTATAACGATATATAGTATTACCATATAACGTATAACGTTATATAGTGCTACGTTATAACGTATAACGATATATACTATTACGTAATAACGTATATCGTTATATAGTATTTCCATATAACGTATAACATTATATATTGTTACGTTATAACGTATAACGATATATAGTATTACCATATAACGTAAAACGATATATACTATTACGTAATAACGTATATTGTTATACAGTATTTGCATATAACGTATAACGTTATATAGTGATACGTTATATCGTATAACGTTATATAGTATTACCATATAAAGTATAACATTATATACTATTACGTAATAACGTATAACGATATATAATATTACGTAATAACGTATATCGTTATATAGTATTACCATATAACGTATAACGTTATGTAGTGTTACGTTATAACGTATAACGATATATACCATTACGTAATAACGTATATCGTTATATAGTATTTCCATATAACGTATAACGTTATATATTGTTACGTTATAACGTATAACGATATATACTATTACCATATAACGTATAACGTTATATACTCTTACGTGATAACGTATAACATTATATAGCATTACCATATAACGTAAAACGATATGTACTATTACGTAATAACGTATAACGTTATATAGAATTACCATATAACGTATAACGTTATATAGTGTTACGTTATAACGTATAACGTTATATACTGTTACGGTATAACGTATAACGTTATATAGCATTACCATATATAGTAAAACGATATATAGTGTTACGTTATAACGTATAACGATATATACTAGTACGTAATAACGTATATCGTTATATAGTATTACAATATAACGTATAACGTTATATATTGTTACGTTATAACGTATAACGATATATACTATTACCATATAACGTAAAACGTTATATATTGTTACGTTATAACGTATAACGATATATACTATTACCATGTAACGTATAACGTTATATACTGTTACGTTATAACGTATAACGTTATATAGCATTACCATATAACGTAAAACGATTTATACTATTACGTAATAACGTATAACGTTATATAGCATTACCATATATCGTAAAACGATATATAGTGTTACGTTATAACGTATAACGATATATACTAGTACGTAATAACGTATATCGTTATATAGTATTACAATATAACGTATAACGTTATATATTGTTACGTTATAACGTATAACGATATATACTATTACCATATAACGTATAACGTTATATATTGTTACGTTATAACGTATAACGATATATACTATTACCATATAACGTATAACGTTATATACTGTTACGTTATAACGTATAACGTTATATAGCATTACCATATAACGTAAAACGATATATACTATTACGTAATAACGTATAACGTTATATGGTGTTACGTTATAACGTATAACGATATATAGTATTACCATATAACGTATAACGTTATATAGTGTTACGTTATAACGTATAACGTTATATAGCATTACCATATAACGTAAAACGATATATACTATTACGTAATAACGTATAACGTTATATAGAATTACCATATAACGTATAACGTTATATAGTGTTACGTTATAACGTATAACGATATATACTATTACGTAATAACGTATATCGTTATATAGTATTACCATATAACGTATAACGTTTTATATTGTTACGTTATAACGTATAACGATAAATAGTATTACCATATAACGTATAACGTTATATAGTGTTACGTTATAACGTATAACGTTATATACTCTTACGGTATAACGTATAACGTTATGTAGCATTACCATATATCGTAAAACGATATATAGTGTTACGTTATAACGTATAACGATATATACTATTACCATATAACGTATAACGTTATATAGTGTTACGTGATAACGTATAACATTATATAGCATTACCATATAACGTAAAACGATATATACTATTACGTAATAACGTATAACGTTATATAGAATTACCATATAACGTATAACGTTATATAGTGTTACGTTATAACGTATAACGTTATATACTGTTACGGTATAACGTATAACGTTATATAGCATTACCATATATCGTAAAACGATATATAGTGTTACGTTGTAACGTATAACGATATATACTAGTACGTAATAACGTATATCGTTATATAGTATTATAATATAACGTATAACGTTATATATTGTTACGTTATAACGTATAACGATATATACTATTACCATATAACGTATAACGTTATATAGTGTTACGTGATAACGTATAACATTATATAGCATTACCATATAACGTAAAACGATATATACTATTACGTAATAACGTATAACGTTATATAGAATTACCATATAACGTATAACGTTATATAGTGTTACGTTATAACGTATAACGTTATATACTGTTACGGTATAACGTATAACGTTATATAGCATTACCATATATCGTAAAACGATATATAGTGTTACGGTGTAACGTATAACGATATATACTAGTACGTAATAACGTATATCGTTATATAGTATTACAATATAACGTATAACGTTATATATTGTTACGTTATAACGTATAACGATATATACTATTACCATATAACGTATAACGTTATATATTGTTACGTTATAACGTATAACGGTATATACTATTACCATATAACGTATAACGTTATATACTGTTACGTTATAACGTATAACGTTATATAGCATTACCATATAACGTAAAACGATATATACTATTACGTAATAACGTATAACGTTATATAGAATTACCATATAACGTATAACGTTATATAGTGTTACGTTATAACGTATAACGATATATACTATTACGTAATAACGTATATCGTTATATAGTATTACCATATAACGTATAACGTTATATATTGTTACGTTATAACGTATAACGATATATACTATTACCATATAACGTATAACGTTATATAGTGTTACGTTTTAACGTATAACGTTATATAGCATTACCATATAACGTAAAACGATATATACTATTACGTAATAACGTATAACGTTATATAGTGTTACGTTTTAACGTATAACGTTATATAGCATTACCATATAACGTAAAACGATATATACTATTACGTAATAACGTATAACGTTATATAGTGATACGTTATAACGTATAACGTTATATAGTATTACCATATAAAGTATAACGTTATATATTGTTACGTTATAACGTATAACGATATATACTATTACCATATAACGTATAACGTTATATAGTGTTACGTTTTAACGTATAACGTTATATAGCATTACCATATAACGTAAAACGATATATACTATTACGTAATAACGTATAACGTTATATAGTGTTACGTTATAACGTATATCGTTATATAGCATTACCACATAACGTAAAAAGATATATACTATTACGTAATAACGTATATTGTTATATAGCATTGCCATATAACTTATAACGTTATATAGTGATACGTTATAACGTATAACGTTATATAGTATTACCATATAAAGTATAACGTTATATATTGTTACGTTATAACGCATAACGATATATACTATTACGTAATAACGTATATCGTTATATAGTATTACCATATAACGTAGAACGTTATATATTGTTACGATATAACGTATAACGATATATACTATTACCATATAACGTATAACGTTATATAGTGTTAAGTTATAACGTATAACGTTATATAGCATTACCATATAACGTATAACGTTATATAGTGTACGTGATAACGTATAACATTATATAGCATTACCATATAACGTATAACGATATATACTATTACGTAATAACGTATATCGTTATACAGTATTACCATATAACGTATAACGTTATA
This sequence comes from Bombus affinis, assembly GCF_024516045.1. Classification (NCBI taxonomy): domain Eukaryota; kingdom Metazoa; phylum Arthropoda; class Insecta; order Hymenoptera; family Apidae; genus Bombus; species Bombus affinis. The sequence goes on along the minus strand of NW_026109011.1, from coordinate 111,419 downwards.
TATTGTTACGATATAACGTATAACGATATATACTATTACCATATAACGTATAACGTTATATCGTGTTACGTTATAACGTATAACGATATATAGCATTACCATATAACGTAAAACGATATATACTATTACGTAATAACGTATAACGTTATATAGAATTACCATATAACGTATAACGTTATATAGTGTTACGTTATAACGTATAACGATATATTCTATTACGTAATAACGCATATCGTTATATAGTATTTCCATATAACGTATAACGTTATATATTGTTACGTTATAACGTATAACGATATATAGTATTACCATATAACGTAAAACGATATATACTATTACGTAATAACGTATATTGTTATATAGTATTACCATATAATGTATAACGTTATATAGTGATACGTTATAACGTATAACGATATATACTATTACATAATAACGTATATCGTTATATAGTATTACCATATAACGTATAACGTTATATATTGTTACGTTATAACGTATAACGATATATAGTATTGCCATATAACGTATAACGTTATATAGTGTTACGTTATAACGTATAACGATATATACTATTACGTAATAACGTATATCGTTATATAGTATTTCCATATAACGTATAACGTTATATATTGTTACGTTATAACGTATAACGATATATAGTATTACCATATAACGTAAAACGATGTATACTATTACGTAATAACGTATATTGTTATATAGTATTACCATATAACGTATAACGTTATATAGTGATACGTTATATCGTATAACGTTATATAGTATTACCATATAAAGTATAACATTATATACTAGTACGTAATAACGTATAACGATATATACTATTACGTAATAACGTATATCGTTATATAGTATTACCATATAACGTATAACGTTATATAGTGTTACGTTATAACGTATAACGATATATACTATTACGTAATAACGTATAACGTTATATAGAATTACCATATAACGTATAACGTTATATAGTGTTACGTTATAACGTATAACGATATATACTATTACGTAATAACGTATATCGTTATATAGTATTACCATATAACGTATAACGTTTTATATTGTTACGTTATAACGTATAACGATAAATAGTATTACCATATAACGTATAACGTTATATAGTGTTACGTTATAACGTATAACGTTATATACTCTTACGGTATAACGTATAACGTTATGTAGCATTACCATATATCGTAAAACGATATATAGTGTTACGTTATAACGTATAACGATATATACTATTACCATATAACGTATAACGTTATATAGTGTTACGTGATAACGTATAACATTATATAGCATTACCATATAACGTAAAACGATATATACTATTACGTAATAACGTATAACGTTATATGGAATTACCATATAACGTATAACGTTATATAGTGTTACATTATAACGTATAACGTTATATACTGTTACGTAATAACGTATAACGTTATATAGTATTACAATATAACGTATAACGTTATATATTGTTACGTTATAACGTATAACGATATATACTATTACCATATAACGTATAACGTTATATATTGTTACGTTATAACGTATAACGATATATACTATTACCATATAACGTATAACGTTATATACTGTTACGTTATAACGTATAACGTTATATAGCATTACCATATAACGTAAAACGATATATACTATTACGTAATAACGTATAACGTTATATACTGTTACGTTATAACGTATAACGTTATATAGCATTAACATATAACGTAAAACGATATATACTATTACGTAATAACGTATAACGTTATATAGAATTACCATATAACGTATAACGTTATATATTGTTACTTTATAACGTATAACGATATATAGTATTACCATATAACGTATAACGTTATATAGTGTTACGTTATAACGTATAACGTTATATACTCTTACGGTATAACGTATAACGTTATGTAGCATTACCATATATCGTAAAACGATATATAGTGTTACGTTATAACGTATAACGATATATACTATTACCATATAACGTATAACGTTATATAGTGTTACGTGATAACGTATAACATTATATAGCATTACCATATAACGTAAAACGATATATACTATTACGTAATAACGTATAACGTTATATAGAATTACCATATAACGTATAACGTTATATAGTGTTACGTTATAACGTATAACGTTATATACTGTTACGTTATAACGTATAACGTTATATACTGTTACGTTATAACGTATAACGTTATGTAGCATTACCATATATCGTAAAACGATATATAGTGTTACGTTATAACGTATAACGATATATACTATTACGTAATAACGTATAACGTTAAATAGTGTTACGTGATAACGTATAACGATATATACTACTACGTAATAACGTATATCGTTATATAGTACTACCATATAACGTATAACGATATATAATATTACGTAATAACGTATATCGTTATATAGTATTACCATATAACGTATAACGTTATGTAGTGTTACGTTATAACGTATAACGACAAATACCATTACGTAATAACGTATATCGTTATATAGTATTTCCATATAACGTATAACGTTATATATTGTTACGTTATAACGTATAACGATATATACTATTACCATATAACGTATAACGTTATATACTCTTACGTGATAACGTATAACATTATATAGCATTACCATATAACGTAAAACGATATGTACTATTACGTAATAACGTATAACGTTATATAGAATTACCATATAACGTATAACGTTATATAGTGTTACGTTATAACGTATAACGTTATATACTGTTACGGTATAACGTATAACGTTATATAGCATTACCATATATAGTAAAACGATATACACTATTACGTAATAACGTATAACGTTATATAGAATTACCATATAACGTATAACGTTATATAGTGTTACGTTATAACGTATAACGTTATATACTCTTACGGTATAACGTATAACGTTATGTAGCATTACCATATATCGTAAAACGATATATCGTGTTACGTTATAACGTATAACGATACATACTATTACCATATAACGTATAACGTTATATAGTGTTACGTTATAACGTATAACGATATATACTATTACGTAATAACGTATATCGTTATATAGTATTACCATATAACGTATAACGTTATATATTGTTACGTTATAGCGTATAACGATATATACTATTACCATATAACGTATAACGTTATATAGTGTTACGTGATAACGTATAACATTATATAGCATTACCATATAACGTAAAACGACATACACTATTACGTAATAACGTATAACGTTATATAGAATTACCATATAACGTATAACGTTATATAGTGTTACGTTATAACGTATAACGATATATACTATTACGTAATAACGTATATCGTTATATAGTATTACCATATAACGTATAACGTTATATATTGTTACGTTATAGCGTATAACGATATATACTATTACCATATAACGTATAACGTTATATAGTGTTACGTTATAACGTATAACGTTATATAGCATTACCATATAACGTAAAACGATATATACTATTACGTAATAACGTATAACGTTATATAGTGTTACGTTATAACGTATATCGTTATATAGCAATACCACATAACGTAAAAAGATATATACTATTACGTAATAACGTATATTGTTACATAGCATTACCGTATAACTTATAACGTTATATAGTGATACGTTATAACGTATAACGTTATATAGTATTACCATATAAAGTATAACGTTATATATTGTTACGTTATAACGCATAACGATATATACTATTACGTAATAACGTATATCGTTATATAGTATTACCATATAACGTATAACGTTATATATTGTTACGATATAACGTATAACGATATATACTATTACCATATAACGTATAACGTTATATAGTGTTACGTTATAACGTATAACGTTATATAGCATTACCATATAACGTAAAACGATATATACTATTACGTAATAACGTATAACGTTATATAGTGTTACGTTATAACGTATAACGATATATTCTATTACGTAATAACGCATATCGTTATATAGTATTTCCATATAACGTATAACATTATATATTATTACGTTATAACGTATAACGATATATAGTATTACCATATAACGTAAAACGATATATACTATTACGTAATAACGTATATTGTTATATAGTATTACCATATAACGTATAACGTTATATAGTGATACGTTATAACGTATAACGATATATACTATTACGTAATAACGTATATCGTTATATAGTATTACCATATAACGTATAACATTATATATAGTTACGTTTTAACGTATAACGATATATAGTATTACCATATAACGTATAACGTTATATAGTGCTACGTTATAACGTATAACGATATATACTATTACGTAATAACGTATATCGTTATATAGTATTTCCATATAACGTATAACATTATATATTGTTACGTTATAACGTATAACGATATATAGTATTACCATATAACGTAAAACGATATATACTATTACGTAATAACGTATATTGTTATACAGTATTTGCATATAACGTATAACGTTATATAGTGATACGTTATATCGTATAACGTTATATAGTATTACCATATAAAGTATAACATTATATACTATTACGTAATAACGTATAACGATATATAATATTACGTAATAACGTATATCGTTATATAGTATTACCATATAACGTATAACGTTATGTAGTGTTACGTTATAACGTATAACGATATATACCATTACGTAATAACGTATATCGTTATATAGTATTTCCATATAACGTATAACGTTATATATTGTTACGTTATAACGTATAACGATATATACTATTACCATATAACGTATAACGTTATATACTCTTACGTGATAACGTATAACATTATATAGCATTACCATATAACGTAAAACGATATGTACTATTACGTAATAACGTATAACGTTATATAGAATTACCATATAACGTATAACGTTATATAGTGTTACGTTATAACGTATAACGTTATATACTGTTACGGTATAACGTATAACGTTATATAGCATTACCATATATAGTAAAACGATATATAGTGTTACGTTATAACGTATAACGATATATACTAGTACGTAATAACGTATATCGTTATATAGTATTACAATATAACGTATAACGTTATATATTGTTACGTTATAACGTATAACGATATATACTATTACCATATAACGTAAAACGTTATATATTGTTACGTTATAACGTATAACGATATATACTATTACCATGTAACGTATAACGTTATATACTGTTACGTTATAACGTATAACGTTATATAGCATTACCATATAACGTAAAACGATTTATACTATTACGTAATAACGTATAACGTTATATAGCATTACCATATATCGTAAAACGATATATAGTGTTACGTTATAACGTATAACGATATATACTAGTACGTAATAACGTATATCGTTATATAGTATTACAATATAACGTATAACGTTATATATTGTTACGTTATAACGTATAACGATATATACTATTACCATATAACGTATAACGTTATATATTGTTACGTTATAACGTATAACGATATATACTATTACCATATAACGTATAACGTTATATACTGTTACGTTATAACGTATAACGTTATATAGCATTACCATATAACGTAAAACGATATACACTATTACGTACTAACGTATAACGTTATATAGAATTACCATACAACGTATAACGTTATATAGTGTTACGTTATAACGTATAACGATATATACTATTACGTAATAACGTATATCGTTATATAGTATTACCATATAACGTATAACGTTATATATTGTTACGTTATAGCGTATAACGATATATACTATTACCATATAACGTATAACGTTATATAGTGTTACGTTATAACGTATAACGTTATATAGCATTACCATATAACGTAAAACGATATATACTATTACGTAATAACGTATAACGTTATATAGTGTTACGTTATAACGTATATCGTTATATAGCATTACCACATAACGTAAAAAGATATATACTATTACGTAATAACGTATATTGTTACATAGCATTACCGTATAACTTATAACGTTATATAGTGATACGTTATAACGTATAACGTTATATTGTATTACCATATAAAGTATAACGTTATATATTGTTACGTTATAACGCATAACGATATATACTATTACGTAATAACGTATATCGTTATATAGTATTACCATATAAAGTATAACGTTATATATTGTTACGATATAACGTATAACGATATATAGTATTACCATATAACGTAAAACGATATATACTATTACGTAATAACGTATATCGTTATATAGTATTACCATATAACGTATAACGTTATATATTGTTACGTTATAACGTATAACGATATATACTATTACCATATAACGTATAACGTTATATAGTGTTACGTTATAACGTATAACGTTATATAGCATTACCATATAACGTTAAACGATATATACTATTACGTAATAACGTATAACGTTATATAGTGTTACGTTATAACGTATATCGTTATATAGCATTACCATATAACGTAAAACGATATATACTATTACGTAATAACGTATAACGTTATATAGTGTTACGTTATAACGTATATCGTTATATAGCATTACCACATAACGTAAAAAGATATATACTATTACGTAATAACGTATATCGTTATATAGCATTACCATATAACGTATAACGTTATATATTGTTACGTTATAACGTATAACGATATATAGTATTACCATATAACGTATAACGTTATATAGTGTTACGTTATAACGTATATCGTTATATAGCATTACCATATAACGTATAACGTTATATATTGTTACGTTATAACGTATAACGATATATAGTATTACCATATAACGTATAACGTTATATAGTGTTACGTTATAACGTATAACGTTATGTAGCATTACCATATATCGTAAAACGATATATAGTGTTACGTTATAACGTATAACGATATATACTATTACGTAATAACGTATAACGTTAAATACCATTACGTAATAACGTATATCGTTATATAGTATTTCCATATAACGTATAACGTTATATATTGTTACGTTATAACGTATAACGATATATACTATTACCATATAACGTATAACGTTAAATAGTGTTACGTGATAACGTATAACGATATATACTCTTACGTGATAACGTATAACATTATATAGCATTACCATATAACGTAAAACGATATGTACTATTACGTAATAACGTATAACGTTATATAGAATTACCATATAACGTATAACGTTATATAGTGTTACGTTATAACGTATAACGTTATATACTGTTACGGTATAACGTATAACGTTATATAGCATTACCATATATAGTAAAACGATATACACTATTACGTAATAACGTATAACGTTATATAGAATTACCATATAACGTATAACGTTATATAGTGTTACGTTATAACGTATAACGTTATATACTCTTACGGTATAACGTATAACGTTATGTAGCATTACCATATATCGTAAAACGATATATCGTGTTACGTTATAACGTATAACGATAGATACTATTACCATATAACGTATAACGTTATATAGTGTTACGTTATAACGTATAACGATATATACTATTACGTAATAACGTATATCGTTACATAGTATTACCATATAACGTATAACGTTATATATTGTTACGTTATAGCGTATAACGATATATACTATTACCATATAACGTATAACGTTATATAGTGTTACGTGATAACGTATAACATTATATAGCATTACCATATAACGTAAAACGGTATACACTATTACGTAATAACGTATAACGTTATATAGAATTACCATATAACGTATAACGTTATATAGTGTTACGTTATAACGTATAACGATATATACTATTACGTAATAACGTATATCGTTATATAGTATTACCATATAACGTATAACGTTATATATTGTTACGTTATAGCGTATAACGATATATACTATTACCATATAACGTATAACGTTATATAGTGTTACGTTATAACGTATAACGTTATATAGCATTACCATATAACGTAAAACGATATATACTATTACGTAATAACGTATAACGTTATATAGTGTTACGTTATAACGTATATCGTTATATAGCATTACCACATAACGTAAAAAGATATATACTATTACGTAATAACGTATATTGTTACATAGCATTACCGTATAACTTATAACGTTATATAGTGATACGTTATAACGTATAACGTTATATAGTATTACCATATAAAGTATAACGTTATATATTGTTACGTTATAACGCATAACGATATATACTATTACGTAATAACGTATATCGTTATATAGTATTACCATATAACGTATAACGTTATATATTGTTACGATATAACGTATAACGATATATACTATTACCATATAACGTATAACGTTATATAGTGTTACGTTATAACGTATAACGATATATACTATTACGTAATAACGTATATCGTTATATAGTATTACCATATAACGTATAACGTTATATATTGTTACGTTATAGCGTATAACGATATATACTATTACCATATAACGTATAACGTTATATAGTGTTACGTTATAACGTATAACGTTATATAGCATTACCATATAACGTAAAACGATATATACTATTACGTAATAACGTATAACGTTATATAGTGTTACGTTATAACGTATATCGTTATATAGCATTACCACATAACGTAAAAAGATATATACTATTACGTAATAACGTATATTGTTACATAGCATTACCGTATAACTTATAACGTTATATAGTGATACGTTATAACGTATAACGTTATATAGTATTACCATATAAAGTATAACGTTATATATTGTTACGTTATAACGCATAACGATATATACTATTACGTAATAACGTATATCGTTATATAGTATTACCATATAACGTATAACGTTATATAGTGTTACGTTATAATGTATAACGTTATATAGCATTACCATATAACGTAAAACGATATATACTATTACGTAATAACGTATAACGTTATATAGCATTACCATATATCGTAAAACGATATATAGTGTTACGTTATAACGTATAACGATATATACTAGTACGTAATAACGTATATCGTTATATAGTATTACAATATAACGTATAACGTTATATATTGTTACGTTATAACGTATAACGATATATACTATTACCATATAACGTATAACGTTATATATTGTTACGTTATAACGTATAACGATATATACTATTACCATATAACGTATAACGTTATATACTGTTACGTTATAACGTATAACGTTATATAGCATTACCATATAACGTAAAACGATATACACTATAACGTATTAACGTATAACGTTATATAGAATTACCATATAACGTATAACGTTATATAGTGTTACGTTATAACGTATAACGATATATACTATTACGTAATAACGTATATCGTTATATAGTATTACCATATAACGTATAACGTTATATATTGTTACGTTATAGCGTATAACGATATATACTATTACCATATAACGTATAACGTTATATAGTGTTACGTTATAACGTATAACGTTATATAGCATTACCATATAACGTAAAACGATATATACTATTACGTAATAACGTATAACGTTATATAGTGTTACGTTATAACGTATATCGTTATATAGCATTACCACATAACGTAAAAAGATATATACTATTACGTAATAACGTATATTGTTACATAGCATTACCGTATAACTTATAACGTTATATAGTGATACGTTATAACGTATAACGTTATATAGTATTACCATATAAAGTATAACGTTATATATTGTTACGTTATAACGCATAACGATATATACTATTACGTAATAACGTATATCGTTATATAGTATTACCATATAACGTATAACGTTATATATTGTTACGATATAACGTATAACGATATATACTATTACCATATAACGTATAACGTTATATAGTGTTACGTTATAACATATAGCGTTATATAGCATTACCATATAACGTAAAACGATATATACTATTACGTAATAACGTATAACGTTATATAGTGTTACGTTATAACGTATAACGATATATTCTATTACGTAATAACGCATATCGTTATATAGTATTTCCATATAACGTATAACGTTATATAATATTACGTTATAACGTATAACGATATATAGTATTACCATATAACGTAAAACGATATATACTATTACGTAATAACGTATATTGTTATATAGTATTACCATATAATGTATAACGTTATATAGTGATACGTTATAACGTATAACGATATATACTATTACGTAATAACGTATATCGTTATATAGTATTACCATATAACGTATAACGTTATATATTGTTACGTTATAACGTATAACGATATATAGTATTACCATATAACGTATAACGTTATATAGTGTTACGTTATAACGTATAACGATATATACTATTACGTAATAACGTAGATCGTTATATAGTATTTCCATATAACGTATACCGTTATATATTGTTACGTTATAACGTATAACGATATATAGTATTACCATATAACGTAAAACGATATATACTATTACGTAATAACGTATATTGTTATATAGTATTACCATATAACGTATAACGTTATATAGTGATACGTTATATCGTATAACGTTATATAGTATTACCATATAAAGTATAACATTATATACTATTACGTAATAACGTATAACTATATATACTATTACGTAATAACGCATATCGTTATATAGTATTTCCATATAACGTATAACGTTATATATTGTTACGTTATAACGTATAACGACATATAGTATTACCATATAACGTATAACGTTATATAGTGTTACGTTATAACGTATAACGATATATACTATTACGTAATAACGTATATCGTTATATAGAATTACAATATAACGTATAACGTTATATAGTGTTACGTTATAACGTATAACGATATATACTATTACGTAATAACGTATATCGTTATATAGTATTACCATATAACGTATAACGTTATATATTGTTACGTTATAACGTATAACGACATATACTATTACCATATAACGTTATATAGCATTACCATATAACGTAAAACGATATATACTATTACGTAATAAGGTATAACGTTATATAGTGTTACGTTATAACGTATATCGTTATATAGCATTACCACATAACGTAAAAAGATATATACTATTACGTAATAACGTATATTGTTATATAGCATTACCATATAACTTATAACGTTATATAGTGATACGTCATAACGTATAACGTTATATAGTATTACCATATAAAGTATAACGTTATATATTGTTACGTTATAACGCATAACGATATATGCTATTACGTAATAACGTATATCGTTATATAGTATTACCATATAACTTATAACGTTATATAGTGATACGTTATAACGTATAACGTTATATAGTATTACCATATAAAGTATAACGTTATATATTGTTACGTTATAACGTATAACGATATATACTATTACGTAATAACGTATATCGTTATATAGTATTACCATATAACGTATAACGTTATATATTGTTACGATATAACGTATAACGGTATATACTATTACCATATAACGTATAACGTTATATAGTGTTACGTTATAACGTATAACGTTATATAGCATTACCATATAACGTAAAACGATATATACTATTACGTAATAACGTATAACGTTATATAGAATTACCATATAACGTATAACGTTATACAGTGTTACGTTATAACGTATAACGATATATTCTATTACGTAATAACGCATATCGTTATATAGTATTTCCATATAACGTATAACGTTATATATTGTTACGTTATAACGTATAACGATATATAGTATTACCATATAACGTAAAACGATATATACTATTACGTAATAACGTATATTGTTATATAGTATTACCATATAATGTATAACGTTATATAGTGATACGTTATAACGTATAACGATATATACTATTACGTAATAACGTATATCGTTATATAGTATTACCATATAACGTATAACGTTATATATTGTTACGTTATAACGTATAACGATATATAGTATTACCATATAACGTATAACGTTATATAGTGTTACGTTATAACGTATAACGATATATACTATTACGTAATAACGTATATCGTTATATAGTATTTCCATATAACGTATAACGTTATATATTGTTACGTTATAACGTATAACGATATATAGTATTACCATATAACGTAAAACGATATATACTATTACGTAATAACGTATATTGTTATATAGTATTACCATATAACGTATAACGTTATATAGTGATACGTTATATCGTATAACGTTATATAGTATTACCATATAAAGTATAACATTATATACTATTACGTAATAACGTATAACGATATATACTATTACGTAATAACGCATATCGTTATATAGTATTTCCATATAACGTATAACGTTATATATTGTTACGTTATAACGTATAACGATATATAGTATTACCATATAACGTAAAACGATATATACTATTACGTAATAACGTATATTGTTATATAGTATTACCATATAATGTATAACGTTATATAGTGATACGTTATAACGTATAACGATATATACTATTACGTAATAACGTATATCGTTATATAGTATTACCATATAACGTATAGCGTTATATATTGTTACGTTATAACGTATAACGATATATAGTATTACCATATAACGAATAACGTTATATAGTGTTACGTTATAACGTATAACGATATATACTATTACGTAATAACGTATATCGTTATATAGTATTTCCATATAACGTATAACGTTATATATTGTTACGTTATAACGTATAACGATATATAGTATTACCATATAACGTAAAACGATATATACTATTACGTAATAACGTATATTGTTATATAGTATTACCATATAACGTATAACGTTATATAGTGTTACGTTATAACGTATAACGATATATACTATTACGTAATAACGTATATCGTTATATAGTATTACCATATAACGTATAACGTTATATATTGTTACGTTATAACGTATAACGATATATACTATTACCATATAACGTATAACGTTATATAGTGTTACGTTATAACGTATAACGTTATATAGCATTACCATATAACGTAAAACGATATATACTATTACGTAATAACGTATATTGTTATATAGCATTACCATATAACTTATAACGTTATATAGTGATACGTTATAACGTATAACGTTATATAGTATTACCATATAAAGTATAACGTTATATATTGTTACGTTATAACGCATAACGATATATACTATTACGTAATAACGTATATCTTTATATAGTATTACCATATAACGTATAACGATATATATTGTTACGATATAACGTATAACGATATATACTATTACCATATAACGTATAACGTTGTATAGTGTTACGTTATAACGTATAACGTTATATAGCATTACCATATAACGTAAAACGATATATACTATTACGTAATAACGTATAACGTTATATAGTGTTACGTTATAACGTATAACGATATATTCTATTACGTAATAACGCATATCGTTATATAGTATTTCCATATAACGTATAACGTTATATATTGTTACGTTATAACGTATAACGATATATAGTATTACCATATAACGTAAAACGATATATACTATTACGTAATAACGTATATTGTTATATAGTATTACCATATAACGTATAACGTTATATAGTGATACGTTATAACGTATAACGATATATACTATTACGTAATAACGTATATCATTATATAGTATTACCATATAACGTATAACGTTATATATTGTTACGTTATAACGTATAACGATATATAGTATTACCATATAACGTATAACGTTATATAGTGTTACGTTATAACGTATAACGATATATACTATTACGTAATAACGTATATCGTTATATAGTATTTCCATATAACGTATAACGTTATATATTGTTACGTTATAACGTATAACGATATATAGTATTACCATATAACGTAAAACGATATATACTATTACGTAATAACGTATATTGTTATATAGTATTACCATATAACGTATAACGTTATATAGTGATACGTTATATCGTATAACGTTATATAGTATTACCATATAAAGTATAACATTATATACTATTACGTAATAACGTATAACGATATATAATATTACCTAATAACGTATATCGTTATATAGTATTACCATATAACGTATAACGTTATGTAGTGTTACGTTATAACGTATAACGATATATACTATTACGTAATAACGTATATCGTTATATAGTATTTCCATATAACGTATAACGTTATATATTGTTACGTTATAACGTATAACGATATATACTATTACCATATAACGTATAACGTTATATACTCTTACGTGATAACGTATAACATTATATAGCATTACCATATAACGTAAAACGATATATACTATTACGTAATAACGTATAACGTTATATAGAATTACCATATAACGTATAACGTTATATAGTGTTACGTTATAACGTATAACGTTATATACTGTTACGGTATAACGTATAACGTTATATAGCATTGCCATATATCGTAAAACGATATATAGTGTTACGTTATAACGTATAACGATATATACTAGTACGTAATAACGTATATCGTTATATAGTATTACAATGTAACGTATAACGTTATATATTGTTACGTTATAACGTATAACGATATATACTATTACCATGTAACGTATAACGTTATATATTGTTACGTTATAAACGTATAACGATATATACTATTACCATATAACGTATAACGTTATATACTGTTACGTTATAACGTATAACGTTATATAGCATTACCATATAACGTAAAACGATATATACTATTACGTAATAACGTACAACGTTATATAGAATTACCATATAACGTATAACGTTATATAGTGTTAACGTTATGACGTATAACGATATAGTATTACGTAACAACGTATATCGTTATATAGTATTACCATATAACGTATAACGTTATATATTGTTACGTTATAACGTATAACGATATATACTATTACCATATAACGTATAACGTTATATAGTGTTACGTTATAACGTATAACGTTATATAGCATTACCATATAACGTAAAACGATATATACTATTACGTAATAACGTATAACGTTATATAGTGTTACGTTATAACGTATATCGTTATATAGCATTACCACATAACGTAAAAAGGTATATACTATTACGTAATAACGTATATTGTTACATAGCATTACCATATAACTTATAACGATATATAGTGATACGTTATAACGTATAACGTTATATAGTATTACCATATAAAGTATAACGTTATATATTGTTACGTTATAACGCATAACGATATATACTATTACGTAATAACGGATATCGTTATATAGTATTACCATATGACGTATAACGTTATATATTGTTACGATATAACGTATAACGATATATACTATTACCATATAACGTATAACGTTATATAGTGTTACGTTATAAACGTATAACGTTATATAGCATTACCATATATCGTAAAACGATATATACTATTACGTAATAACGTATAACGTTATATAGTGTTACGGTATAACGTATAACGTATATACTATTACCGTAATAACGTATATCGTATATAGTATTACCATATAACGTATTAACGTTATATATGTTACGTTATAAACGTATAACGATATATAGTATTAATACCAATAACGTATAACGTTATATAGTGTTACGTTATAACGTATAACGATTATATACTATTACGTAATAACGTATATCGTTATATAGTATTTCCATATAACGTATAACGTTATGTATTGTTACGTTATAACGTATAACGATATATAGTATTACCATATAACGTAAAACGATATATACTATTACGTAATAACGTATATCGTTATATAGTATTACCATATAACGTATAACGTTATATATTGTTACGTTATAACGTATAACGATATATACTATTACCATATAACGTATAACGTTATATACTGTTACGTTATAACGTATAACGTTATATAGCATTTCCATACAACGTAAAACGATATATACTATTACGTAATAACGTATAACGTTATATAGTGATACGTTATAACGTATAACGTTATATAGTATTACCATATAAAGTATAACATTATATACTATTACGTAATAACGTATAACGATATATACTATTACGTAATATCGTATATCGTTATATAGTATTACCATATAACGTATAACGTTATATACTGTTACGTTATAACGTATAACGATATATAGTATTTACCATATAACGTAAAACGATATATACTATTACGTAATAACGTATATCGTTATATAGTATTACCATATAACGTATAACGTTATATATTGTTACGTTATAACGTATAACGATATATACTATTACCATATAACGTATAACGTTATATACTGTTACGTTATAACGTATAACGTTATATAGCATTTCCATACAACGTAAAACGATATATACTATTACGTAATAACGTATAACGTTATATAGTGATACGTTATAACGTATAACGTTATATAGTATTACCATATAAAGTATAACATTATATACTATTACGTAATAACGTATAACGATATATACTATTACGTAATATCGTATATCGTTATATAGTATTACCATATAACGTATAACGTTATATACTGTTACGTTATAACGTATAACGTTATATAGCATTACCATATAACGTAAAAACGATATATACTATTACGTAATAACGTATAACGTTATATAGAATTACCATATAACGTATAACGTTATATAGTGTTACGTTATAACGTATAACGATATATACTATTACGTAATAACGTATATCGTTATATAGTATTACCATATAACGTATAACGTTATATAGTGTTACGTTATAACGTATAACGATATATACTATTACGTAATAACGTATATCGTTATATAGTATTACCATATAACGTATAACGTTATATATTGTTACGTTATAACGTATAACGACATATACTATTACCATATAACGTTATATAGCATTACCATATAACGTAAAACGATATATACTATTACGTAATAACGTATAACGTTATATAGTGTTACGTTATAACGTATATCGTTATATAGCATTACCACATAACGTAAAAAGATATATACTATTACGTAATAACGTATATTGTTATATAGCATTACCATATAACTTATAACGTTATATAGTGATACGTCATAACGTATAACGTTATATAGTATTACCATATAAAGTATAACGTTATATATTGTTACGTTATAACGCATAACGATATTACGTAATAACGTATATCGTTATATAGTATTACCATATAACTTATAACGTTATATAGTGATACGTTATAACGTATAACGTTATATAGTATTACCATATAAAGTATAACGTTATATATTGTTACGTTATAACGTATAACGATATATACTATTACGTAATAACGTATATCGTTATATAGTATTACCATATAACGTATAACGTTATATATTGTTACGATATAACGTATAACGGTATATACTATTACCATATAACGTATAACGTTATATAGTGTTACGTTATAACGTATAACGTTATATAGCATTACCATATAACGTAAAACGATATATACTATTACGTAATAACGTATAACGTTATATAGAATTACCATATAACGTATAACGTTATACAGTGTTACGTTATAACGTATAACGATATATTCTATTACGTAATAACGCATATCGTTATATAGTATTTCCATATAACGTATAACGTTATATATTGTTACGTTATAGCGTATAACGATATATAGTATTACCATATAACGTATAACGTTATATATTGTTACGTTATAACGTATAACGATATATACTATTACCATATAACGTATAACGTTATATACTGTTACGTTATAACGTATAACGTATATAGCATTTCCATACAACGTAAAACGATATATACTATTACGTAATAACGTATAACGTTATATAGTGATACGTTATAACGTATAACGTTATATAGTATTACCATATAAAGTATAACATTATATACTATTACGTAATAACGTATAACGATATATACTATTACGTAATATCGTATATCGTTATATAGTATTACCATATAACGTATAACGTTATATACTGTTACGTGATAACGTATAACGTTATATAGCATTACCATATAACGTTAAAACGATATATACTATTACGTAATAACGTATAACGTTATATAGAATTACCATATAACGTATAACGTTATATAGTGTTACGTTATAACGTATAACGATATATACTATTACGTAATAACGTATATCGTTATATAGTATTACCATATAACGTATAACGTTATATAGTGTTACGTTATAACGTATTAACGATATATACTATTACGTAATAACGTATATCGTTATATAGTATTACCATATAACGTATAACGTTATATATTGTTACGTTATAACGGTATAACGACATATACTATTACCATATAACGTTATATAGCATTACCATATAACGTAAAACGATATATACTATTACGTAATAACGTATAACGTTATTTAGTGTTACGTTATAACGTATATCGTTATATAGCATTACCACATAAACGTAAAAAGGTATATACTATTACGTAATAACGTATATTGTTATATAGCATTACCATATAACTTATAACGTTATATAGTGATACGTCATAACGTATAACGTATATAGTATTACCATATAAAGTATAACGTTATATATTGTTACGTTATAACGGCATAACGATATATGCTATTACGTAATAACGTATATCGTTATATAGTATTACCATATAACTTATAACGTTATATAGTGATACGTTATAACGTATAACGTTATATAGTATTACCATATAAAGTATAACGTTATATATGTTACGTTATAACGTATAACGATATATACTATTACGTAATAACGTATATCGTTATATAGTATTACCATATAACGTATAAGGTTATATATTGTTACGATATAACGTATAACGGTATATACTATTACCATATAACGTATAACGTTATAGTAGTGTTACGTTATAACGTATAACGTTATATAGCATTACCATATAACGTAAAAACGATATATACTATTACGTAATAACGTATAACGTTATATAGAATTACCATATAACGTATAACGTATACAGTGTTACGTTATAACGTATAACGATATATTCTATTACGTAATAACGCATATCGTTATATAGTATTTCCATATAACGTATAACGTTATATATTGTTACGTTATAACGTATAACGATATATACTATTACGTAATAACGTATATCGTTATATAGTATACCATATAACGTATAGCGTTATATATTGTTACGTTATAACGTATAACGATATATAGTATTACCGTATAACGAATAACGTTATATAGTGTTACGTTATAACGTATAACGATATATACTATTACGTATAATAACGTATATCGTTATATAGTATTTCCATATAACGTATAACGTTATATATTGTTACGTTATAACGTATAACGATATATAGTATTACCATATAACGTAAAACGATATATACTATTACGTAATAACGTATATTGTTATATATAGTATTACCATATAACCTATAACGTTATATAGTGTTACGTTATAACGTATAACGATATATACTATTACGTAATAACGTATATCATTATATAGTATTACCATATAACGTATAACGTTATATATTGTTACGTTATAACGTATAACGACATATACTATTACCATATAACGTATAACGTTATATAGTGTTACGTTATAACGTATAACGTTATATAGCATTACCATATAACGTAAAAACGATATATACTATTACGTAATAACGTATATTGTTATATAGCATTACCATATAACTTATAACGTTATATAGTGATAACGTTATAACGTATAACGTTATATAGTATTACCATATAAAGTATAACGTTATATATTGTTACGTTATAAACGCATAACGATATATACTATTACGTAATAACGTATATCTTTATATAGTATTACCATATAACGTATAACGATATATATTGTTACGATATAACGTATAACGATATATACTATTACCATATAACGTATAACGTTGTATAGTGTTACGTTATAACGTATAACGTTATATAGCATTACCATATAACGTAAAACGATATATACTATTACGTAATAACGTATAACGTTATATAGTGTTACGTTATAACGTATAACGATATATTCTATTACGTAATAAACGCATATCGTTATATAGTATTTCCATATAACGTATAACGTTATATATTGTTACGTTATAACGTATAACGATATATAGTATTACCATATAACGTAAAACGATATATACTAGTACGTAATAACGTATATTGTTATATAGTATTACCATATAACGTATAACGTTATATAGTGATACGTTATAACGTATAACGCTATATACTATTACGTAATAACGTATATCATTATATAGTATTACCATATAACGTATAACGTTAATATATTGTTACGTTATAACGTATAACGATATATAGTATTACCATATAACGTAAAAACGATATATACTATTACGTAATAACGTATATTGTTATATAGTATTACCATATAACGTAAAACGATATATACTATTACGTAATAACGTATATCGTTATATAGTATTACCATATAACGTATAACGTTATATATTGTTACGTTATAACGTATAACGATATATAGTATTACCATATAACGTATAACGTTATATATTGTTACGTTATAACGTATAACGATATATACTATTACCATATAACGTATAACGTTATATACTGTTACGTTATAACGTATAACGTTATATAGCATTTCCATACAACGTAAAACGATATATACTAATTACGTAATAACGTATAACGTTATATAGTGATACGTTATAACGTATAACGTTATATAGTATTACCATATAAAGTATAACATTATATACTATTACGTAATAACGTATAACGATATATACTATTACGTAATATCGTATATCGTTATATAGTATTACCATATAACGTATAACGTTATATACTGTTACGTTATAACGTATAACGTTATATAGCATTACCATATAACGTAAAACGATATATACTATTACGTAATAACGTATAACGTTATATAGAATTACCATATAACGTATAACGTTATATAGTGTTACGTTATAACGTATACGATATATACTATTACGTAATAACGTATATCGTTATATAGTATTACCATATAACGTATAACGTTATATATTGTTACGTTATAACATATAACGATATATACTATTACCATATAACGTATAACGTTATATAGTGTTACGTTATAACGTATAACGTTATATAGCATCACCATATAACGTAAAAAGATATATACTATTACGTAATAACGTATATTGATATATAGCATTACCATATAACGTATAACGTTATATATTGTTACGTATAACGTATAGCGATATATAATATTACGTATAACGTATAACGTTATATAGTGTTACGTTATAACGTATGACGTTACGTAGCATTACCATATATCGTAAAACGATATATAGTGTTACGTTATAACGTATAACGATATATACTGTTACGTAATAACGTATATCGTTATATAGTTTTACCATATAACGTTTAACGTTATATATTGTTACGTTATAAAATACAACGTTATACAGTGTTACCATATAACATATAACCTTATATTGTATTACCGTATAACGTATAACGTTGTATAGTATTACGCTATAACGTATAACGTTTTATAGTATTTCCATATAACGTATAGCGATATATACTATTACGTAATAACGTATAACGTTATATAGAATTACCATATTACGTATAACGTTATATAGTGTTACGTTATAACGTATAACGATATATACTATTACGTAATAACGTATATCGTTATATAGTATTACCATATAACGTATAACGTTATATATTGTTACGTTATAACGTATAACGATATATACTATTACCATATAACGTATAACGTTATATAGTGTTACGTTATAGCGCATAACGATATATACTATTACGTAATAACGTATATCTTTATATAGTATTACCATATAACGTATAACGTTATATATTGTTACGTTATAACGTATAACGATATATAGTATTACCATATAACGTAAAACGATATATACTATTACGTAATAACGTTATATTGTTATATAGTATTACCATATAACGTATAACGTTATATAGTGATACGTTATAACGTATAACGATATATACTATTACGTAATAACGTATATCATTATATAGTATTACCATATAAACGTATAACGTTATATATTGTTACGTTATAACGTATAACGATATATAGTATTACCATATAAACGTATAACGTTATATAGTGTTACGTTTATAACGTATAACGATATATACTATTACGTAAATAACGTATATCGTTATATAGTATTTCCATATAACGTATAACGTTATATATTGTTACGTTATAACGTATAACGATATATAGTATTACGATATAACGTAAAACGATATATACTATTACGTAATAACGTATATTGTTATATAGTATTACCATATAACGTATAACGTTATATAGTGATACGTTATATCGTATAACGTTATATAGTGATACGTTATATCGTATAACGTTATATAGTATTACCATATAAAGTATAACATTATATACTATTACGTAATAACGTATAACGATATATAATATTACCTAATAACGTATATCGTTATATAGTATTACCATATAACGTATAACGTTATGTAGTGTTTACGTTATAACGTATAACGATATATACTATTACGTAATAACGTATATCGTTATATAGTATTTCCATATAACGTATAACGTTATATATTGTTACGTTATAACGTATAACGATATATACTATTACCATATAACGTATAACGTTATATACTCTTACGTGATAACGTATAACATTATCTAGCATTACCATATAAACGTAAAACGATATATACTATTACGTAATAACGTATAACGTTATATAGAATTACCATATAACGTATAACGTTATATAGTGTTACGTTATAACGTATAACGTTATATACTGTTACGGTATAACGTATAACGTTATATAGCATTACCATATATCGTAAAACGATATATAGTGTTACGTTATAACGTATAACGATATATACTAGTACGTAATAACGTATATCGTTATATAGTATTACAATGTAACGTTATAACGTTATATATTGTTACGTTATAACGTATAACGATATATACTATTACCATGTAACGTATAACGTTATATATTGTTACGTTATAACGTATAACGATATATACTATTACCATATAACGTATAACGTTATATACTGTTACGTTATAACGTATAACGTTATATAGCATTACCATATAACGTAAAACGATATATACCTATTACGTAATAACGTACAACGTTATATAGAATTACCATATAACGTATAACGTTATATAGTGTTACGTTATGACGTATAACGATATAGTATTACGTAATAAACGTATACCGTTAATATAGTATTACCATATAACGTATAACGTTATATATTGTTACGTTATAACGTATAAACGATATATACTATTACCATATAACGTATAACGTTATATAGTGTTACGTTATTACCATATAACGTAAAACGATATATACTATTACGTAATAACGTCTAACGTTATATAGTGTTACGTTATAACGTATATCGTTATATAGCATTACCACATAACGTAAAAAGGTATATACTATTACGTAATAACGTATATTGTTACATAGCATTACCATATAACTTATAACGTTATATAGTGATACGCTATAACGTATAACGTTATATAGTATTACCATATAAAGTATAACGTTATATATTGTTACGTTATAACGCATAACGATATATACTATTACGTAATAACGTATATCGTTTTATAGTATTACCATATAACGTATAACGTTATATATTGTTACGATATAACGCATAACGATATATACTATTACCATATAACGTATAACGTTATATAGTGTTACGTTATAACGTATAACGTTATATAGCATTACCATATAACGTATAACGTTATATATTGTTACGTTATAACGTATAACGATATATAGTATTACCATATAACGTATAACGTTATATAGTGTTACGTTATAACGTATAACGATATATACTATTACGTAATAACGTATATCGTTATATAGTATTTCCATATAACGTATAACGTTATATATTGTTACGTTATAACGTATAACGATATATACTATTACCATATAACGTATAACGTTATATATTGTTACGTTATAACGTATAACGATATATACTATTACCATATAACGTATAACGTTATATACTGTTACGTTATAACGTATAACGTTATATAGCATTACCATACAACGTAAAACGATATATACTATTACGTAATAACGTATAACGTTATATAGTGATACGTTATAACGTATAACGATATATACTATTACCATATAACGTATAACGTTATATAGTGTTACGTTATAACGTATAACGTTATATAGCATTACCATATAACGTAAAACGATATATACTATTACGTAATAACGTCTAACGTTATATAGTGTTACGTTATAACGTATATCGTTATATAGCATTACCACATAACGTAAAAAGGTATATACTATTACGTAATAACGTATATTGTTACATAGCATTACCATATAACTTATAACGTTATATAGTGATACGATATAACGTATAACGTTATATAGTATTACCATATAAAGTATAACGTTATATATTGTTACGTTATAACGCATAACGATATATACTATTACGTAATAACGTATATCGTTTTATAGTATTACCATATAACGTATAACGTTATATATTGTTACGATATAACGCATAACGATATATACTATTACCATATAACGTATAACGTTATATAGTGTTACGTTATAACGTATAACGTTATATAGCATTACCATATAACGTAAAACGATATATACTATTACGTAATAACGTATAACGTTATATAGTGTTACGTTATAACGTATAACGATATATACTATTACGTAATAACGTATATCGTTATATAGTATTACCATATAACGTATAACGTTATATATTGTTACGTTATAACGTATAACGATATATAGTATTACCATATAGCGTATAACGTTATATAGTGTTACGTTATAACGTATAACGATATGTACTATTACGTAATAACGTATATCGTTATATAGTATTTCCATATAACGTATAACGTTATGTATTGTTACGTTATAACGTATAACGATATATAGTATTACCATATAACGTAAAACGATATATACTCTTACGTAATAACGTATATCGTTATATAGTATTACCATATAACGTATAACGTTATATATTGTTACGTTATAACGTATAACGATATATAGTATTACCATATAACGTATAACGTTATATAGTGTTACATTATAACGTATAACGATATATACTATTACGTAATAACGTATATCGTTATATAGTATTTCCATATAACGTATAACGTTATATATTGTTACGTTATAACGTATAACGATATATACTATTACCATATAACGTATAACGTTATATATTGTTACGATATAACGTATAACGATATATACTATTACCATATAACGTATAACGTTATATACTGTTACGTTATAACGTATAACGTTATATAGCATTACCATACAACGTAAAACGATATATACTATTACGTAATAACGTATAACGTTATATAGTGATACGTTATAACGTATAACGTTATATAGTATTACCATATAAAGTATAACATTATATACTATTACGTAATAACGTATAACGATATATACTATTACGTAATATCGTATATCGTTATATAGTATTACCATATAACGTATAACGTTATATACTGTTACGTTATAACGTATAACGTTATATAGCATTACCATATAACGTAAAACGATATATACTATTACGTAATAACGTATAACGTTATATAGAATTACCATATAACGTATAACGTTATATAGTGTTACGTTACAACGTATAACGATATATACTATTACGTAATAACGTATATCGTTATATAGTATTACCATATAACGTATAACGTTATATATTGTTACGTTATAACGTATAACGATATATACTATTACGTAATAACGTATATCGTTATATAGTATTACCATATAACGTATAACGTTATATATTGTTACGTTATAACGTATAACGTTATATAGCATTACCATATAACGTAAAAAGATATATACTATTACGTAATAACGTATATTGTTATATAGCATTACCATATAACGTATAACGTTATATATTGTTACGTTATAACGTATAACGATATATACTATTACCGTATAACGTATAACGTTATATAGTGTTACGTTATAACGTATAACGTTACGTAGCATTACCATATATCGTAAAACGATATATAGTGTTACGTTATAACGTATAACGATATATACTATTACGTAATAACGTATATCGTTATATAGTTTTACCATATAACGTATAACGTTATATATTGTTACGTTATAAAATACAACGTTATACAGTGTTACCATATAACATATAACCTTATATTGTATTACCGTATAACGTATAACGTTGTATAGTATTACGCTATAACGTATAACGTTTTATAGTATTTCCATATAACGTATAGCGATATATACTATTACGTAATAACGTATAACGTTATATAGAATTACCATATTACGTATAACGTTATATAGTGTTACGTTATAACGTATAACGATATATACTATTACGTAATAACGTATATCGTTATATAGTATTACCATATAACGTATAACGTTATATATTGTTACGTTATAACGTATAACGATATATACTATTACCATATAACGTATAACGTTATATAGTGTTACGTTATAACGTATAACGTTATATAGCATTACCATATAACGTAAAAAGATATATACTATTACGTAATAACGTATATTGTTATATAGCATTACCATATAACGTAAAAAGATATATACTATTACGTAATAACGTATATTGTTATATAGCATTACCATATAACGTATAACGTTATATATTGTTACGTTATAACGTATAGCGATATATAATATTACCGTATAACGTATAACGTTATATAGTGTTACGTTATAACGTATAACGTTACGTAGCATTACCATATATCGTAAAACGATATATAGTGTTACGTTATAACGTATAACGATATATACTATTACGTAATAACGTATATCGTTATATAGTTTTACCATATAACGTATAACGTTATATATTGTTACGTTATAAAATACAACGTTATACAGTGTTACCATATAACATATAACCTTATATTGTATTACCGTATAACGTATAACGTTGTATAGTATTACGCTATAACGTATAACGTTTTATAGTATTTCCATATAACGTATAGCGATATATACTATTACGTAATAACGTATAACGTTATATAGAATTACCATATTACGTATAACGTTATATAGTGTTACGTTATAACGTATAACGATATATACTATTACGTAATAACGTATATCGTTATATAGTATTACCATATAACGTATAACGTTATATATTGTTACGTTATAACGTATAACGATATATACTATTACCATATAACGTATAACGTTATATAGTGTTACGTTATAACGTATAACGTTATATAGCATTACCATATAACGTAAAAAGATATATACTATTACGTAATAACGTATATTGTTATATAGCATTACCATATAACGTATAACGTTATATATTGTTACGTAATAACGTATAACGTTATATAGAATTACCATATATCGTATAACGTTATATATTGTTACGTTATAACGTATAACGTTATGTAGCATTACCATATATCGTAAAACGATATATTGTGTTTCGTTATAACATATAACGATATATACTATTACGTAATAACGTATATCGTTATATAGTATTACCATATAACGTATAACGTTAGATATTGTTACGTTATAACGTATAACGATATATACTATTACCATATAACGTATAACGTTATATAGTGTTACGTTATAACGTATAACGTTATGTAGCAGTACCATATATCGTAATACGATATATTGTGTTTCGTTATAACGTATAACGATATATACTATTACGTAATAACGTATATCGTTATATAGTATTACCATATAACGTATAACGTTATATATTGTTACCTTATAACGTATAACGATATATACTATTACGTAATAACGTATATCGTTATATAGTATTACCATATAACGTATAGCGTTATATATTGTTACGTTATAACGTATAACGATATATAGTATTACCGTATAACGAATAACGTTATATAGTGTTACGTTATAACGTATAACGATATATACTACTACGTAATAACGTATATCGTTATATAGTATTTCCATATAACGTATAACGTTATATATTGTTACGTTATAACGTATAACGATATATAGTATTACCATATAACGTAAAACGATATATACTATTACGTAATAACGTATATTGTTATATAGTATTACCATATAACGTATAACGTTATATAGTGTTACGTTATAACGTATAACGATATATACTATTACGTAATAACGTATATCGTTATATAGTATTACCATATAACGTATAACGTTATATATTGTTACGTTATAACGTATAACGACATATACTATTACCATATAACGTATAACGTTATATAGTGTTACGTTATAACGTATAACGTTATATAGCATTACCATATAACGTAAAACGATATATACTATTACGTAATAACGTATATTGTTATATAGCATTACCATATAACTTATAACGTTATATAGTGATACGTTATAACGTATAACGTTATATAGTATTACCATATAAAGTATAACGTTATATATTGTTACGTTATAACGCATAACGATATATACTATTACGTAATAACGTATATCGTTATATAGTATTACCATATAACGTATAACGTTATATATTGTTACGTTATAACGTATAACGACATATACTATTACCATATAACGTATAACGTTATATAGTGTTACGTTATAACGTATAACGTTATATAGCATTACCATATAACGTAAAACGATATATACTATTACGTAATAACGTATATCGTTATATAGCATTACCATATAACTTATAACGTTATATAGTGATACGTTATAACGTATAACGTTATATAGTATTACCATATAACGTATAACGATATATATTGTTACGATATAACGTATAACGATATATACTATTACCATATAACGTATAACGTTGTATAGTGTTACGTTATAACGTATAACGTTATATAGCATTACCATATAACGTAAAACGATATATACTATTACGTAATAACGTATAACGTTATATAGTGTTACGTTATAACGTATAACGATATATACTATTACGTAATAACGTATATCGTTATATAGTATTACCATATAACGTATAACGTTATATATTGTTACGTTATAACGTATAACGATATATACTATTACCATATAACGTATAACGTTATATAGTGTTACGTTATAACGTATAACGTTATATAGCATTACCATATAACGTAAAAAGATATATACTATTACGTAATAACGTATATTGTTATATAGCATTACCATATAACGTAAAAAGATATATACTATTACGTAATAACGTATATTGTTATATAGCATTACCATATAACGTATAACGTTATATATTGTTACGTTATAACGTATAGCGATATATAATATTACCGTATAACGTATAACGTTATATAGTGTTACGTTATAACGTATAACGTTACGTAGCATTACCATATATCGTAAAACGATATATAGTGTTACGTTATAACGTATAACGATATATACTATTACGTAATAACGTATATCGTTATATAGTTTTACCATATAACGTATAACGTTATATATTGTTACGTTATAAAATACAACGTTATACAGTGTTACCATATAACATATAACCTTATATTGTATTACCGTATAACGTATAACGTTGTATAGTATTACGCTATAACGTATAACGTTTTATAGTATTTCCATATAACGTATAGCGATATATACTATTACGTAATAACGTATAACGTTATATAGAATTACCATATTACGTATAACGTTATATAGTGTTACGTTATAACGTATAACGATATATACTATTACGTAATAACGTATATCGTTATATAGTATTACCATATAACGTATAACGTTATATATTGTTACGTTATAACGTATAACGATATATACTATTACCATATAACGTATAACGTTATATAGTGTTACGTTATAACGTATAACGTTATATAGCATTACCATATAACGTAAAAAGATATATACTATTACGTAATAACGTATATTGTTATATAGCATTACCATATAACGTATAACGTTATATATTGTTACGTAATAACGTATAACGTTATATAGAATTACCATATATCGTATAACGTTATATATTGTTACGTTATAACGTATAACGTTATGTAGCATTACCATATATCGTAAAACGATATATTGTGTTTCGTTATAACATATAACGATATATACTATTACGTAATAACGTATATCGTTATATAGTATTACCATATAACGTATAACGTTAGATATTGTTACGTTATAACGTATAACGATATATACTATTACCATATAACGTATAACGTTATATAGTGTTACGTTATAACGTATAACGTTATGTAGCAGTACCATATATCGTAATACGATATATTGTGTTTCGTTATAACGTATAACGATATATACTATTACGTAATAACGTATATCGTTATATAGTATTACCATATAACGTATAACGTTATATATTGTTACCTTATAACGTATAACGATATATACTATTACGTAATAACGTATATCGTTATATAGTATTACCATATAACGTATAGCGTTATATATTGTTACGTTATAACGTATAACGATATATAGTATTACCGTATAACGAATAACGTTATATAGTGTTACGTTATAACGTATAACGATATATACTACTACGTAATAACGTATATCGTTATATAGTATTTCCATATAACGTATAACGTTATATATTGTTACGTTATAACGTATAACGATATATAGTATTACCATATAACGTAAAACGATATATACTATTACGTAATAACGTATATTGTTATATAGTATTACCATATAACGTATAACGTTATATAGTGTTACGTTATAACGTATAACGATATATACTATTACGTAATAACGTATATCGTTATATAGTATTACCATATAACGTATAACGTTATATATTGTTACGTTATAACGTATAACGACATATACTATTACCATATAACGTATAACGTTATATAGTGTTACGTTATAACGTATAACGTTATATAGCATTACCATATAACGTAAAACGATATATACTATTACGTAATAACGTATATTGTTATATAGCATTACCATATAACTTATAACGTTATATAGTGATACGTTATAACGTATAACGTTATATAGTATTACCATATAAAGTATAACGTTATATATTGTTACGTTATAACGCATAACGATATATACTATTACGTAATAACGTATATCGTTATATAGTATTACCATATAACGTATAACGTTATATATTGTTACGTTATAACGTATAACGACATATACTATTACCATATAACGTATAACGTTATATAGTGTTACGTTATAACGTATAACGTTATATAGCATTACCATATAACGTAAAACGATATATACTATTACGTAATAACGTATATTGTTATATAGCATTACCATATAACTTATAACGTTATATAGTGATACGTTATAACGTATAACGTTATATAGTATTACCATATAAAGTATAACGTTATATATTGTTACGTTATAACGCATAACGATATATACTATTACGTAATAACGTATATCTTTATATAGTATTACCATATAACGTATAACGATATATATTGTTACGATATAACGTATAACGATATATACTATTACCATATAACGTATAACGTTGTATAGTGTTACGTTATAACGTATAACGTTATATAGCATTACCATATAACGTAAAACGATATATACTATTACGTAATAACGTATAACGTTATATAGTGTTACGTTATAACGTATAACGATATATTCTATTACGTAATAACGCATATCGTTATATAGTATTTCCATATAACGTATAACATTATATATTGTTACGTTATAACGTATAACGATATATAGTATTACCATATAACGTAAAACGATATATACTATTACGTAATAACGTATATTGTTATATAGTATTACCATATAACGTATAACGTTATATAGTGATACGTTATATCGTATAACGTTATATAGTATTACCATATAAAGTATAACGTTATATACTATTACGTAATAACGTATAACGATATATAATATTACCTAATAACGTATATCGTTATATAGTATTACCATATAACGTATAACGTTATGTAGTGTTACGTTATAACGTATAACGATATATACTATTACGTAATAACGTATATCGTTATATAGTATTTCCATATAACGTATAACGTTATATATTGTTACGTTATAACGTATAACGATATATACTATTACCATATAACGTATAACGTTATATACTCTTACGTGATAACGTATAACATTATATAGCATTACCATATAACGTAAAACGATATATACTATTACGTAATAACGTATAACGTTATATAGAATTACCATATAACGTATAACGTTATATACTGTTACGTTATAACGTATAACGTTATATACTGTTACGGTATAACGTATAACGTTATATAGCATTGCCATATATCGTAAAACGATATATAGTGTTACGTTATAACGTATAACGATATATACTAGTACGTAATAACGTATATCGTTATATAGTATTACAATGTAACGTATAACGTTATATATTGTTACGTTATAACGTATAACGATATATACTATTACCATGTAACGTATAACGTTATATATTGTTACGTTATAACGTATAACGATATATACTATTACCATATAACGTATAACGTTTTATACTGTTACGTTATAACGTATAACGTTATATAGCATTACCATATAACGTAAAACGATATATACTATTACGTAATAACGTACAACGTTATATAGAATTACCATATAACGTATAACGTTATATAGTGTTACGTTATGACGTATAACGATATAGTATTACGTAACAACGTATATCGTTATATAGTATTACCATATAACGTATAAAGTTATATATTGTTACGTTATAACGTATAACGATATATACTATTACCATATAACGTATAACGTTATATAGTGTTACGTTATAACGTATAACGTTATATAGCATTACCATATAACGTAAAACGATATATACTATTACGTAATAACGTATAACGTTATATAGTGTTACGTTATAACGTATATCGTTATATAGCATTACCACATAACGTAAAAAGGTATATACTATTACGTAATAACGTATGTTGTTACATAGCATTACCATATAACTTATAACGTTATATAGTGATACGTTATAACGTATAACGTTATATAGTATTACCATATAAAGTATAACGTTATATATTGTTACGTTATAACGCATAACGATATATACTATTACGTAATAACGTATATCGTTATATAGTATTACCATATAACGTATAACGTTATATATTGTTACGATATAACGTATAACGATATATACTATTACCATATAACGTATAACGTTATATAGTGTTACGTTATAACGTATAACGTTATAAAGCATTACCATATATCGTAAAACGATATATACTATTACGTAATAACGTATAACGTTATATAGTGTTACGTTATAACGTATAACGATATATACTATTACGTAATAACGTATATCGTTATATCGTATTACCATATAACGTATAACGTTATATATTGTTACGTTATAACGTATAACGATATATAGTATTACCATATAACGTATAACGTTATATAGTGTTACGTTATAACGTATAACGATATATACTATTACGTAATAACGTATATCGTTATATAGTATTTCCATATAACGTATAACGTTATGTATTGTTACGTTATAACGTATAACGATATATAGTATTACCATATAACGTAAAACGATATATACTATTACGTAATAACGTATATCGTTATATAGTATTACCATATAACGTATAACGTTATATATTGTTACGTTATAACGTATAACGATATATAGTATTACCATATAACGTATAACGTTATATATTGTTACGTTATAACGTATAACGATATATACTATTACCATATAACGTATAACGTTATATACTGTTACGTTATAACGTATAACGTTATATAGCATTTCCATACAACGTAAAACGATATATACTATTACGTAATAACGTATAACGTTATATAGTGATACGTTATAACGTATAACGTTATATAGTATTACCATATAAAGTATAACATTATATACTATTACGTAATAACGTATAACGATATATACTATTACGTAATATCGTATATCGTTATATAGTATTACCATATAACGTATAACGTTATATACTGTTACGTTATAACGTATAACGTTATATAGCATTACCATATAACGTAAAACGATATATACTATTACGTAATAACGTATAACGTTATATAGAATTACCATATAACGTATAACGTTATATAGTGTTACGTTATAACGTATAACGATATATACTATTACGTAATAACGTATATCGTTATATAGTATTACCATATAACGTATAACGTTATATATTGTTACGTTATAACATATAACGATATATACTATTACCATATAACGTATAACGTTATATAGTGTTACGTTATAACGTATAACGTTATATAGCATCACCATATAACGTAAAAAGATATATACTATTACGTAATAACGTATATTGATATATAGCATTACCATATAACGTATAACGTTATATATTGTTACGTTATAACGTATAGCGATATATAATATTACCGTATAACGTATAACGTTATATAGTGTTACGTTATAACGTATACCGTTACGTAGCATTACCATATATCGTAAAACGATATATAGTGTTACGTTATAACGTATAACGATATATACTGTTACGTAATAACGTATATCGTTATATAGTTTTACCATATAACGTTTAACGTTATATATTGTTACGTTATAAAATACAACGTTATACAGTGTTACCATATAACATATAACCTTATATTGTATTACCGTATAACGTATAACGTTGTATAGTATTACGCTATAACGTATAACGTTTTATAGTATTTCCATATAACGTATAGCGATATATACTATTACGTAATAACGTATAACGTTATATAGAATTACCATATTACGTATAACGTTATATAGTGTTACGTTATAACGTATAACGATATATACTATTACGTAATAACGTATATCGTTATATAGTATTACCATATAACGTATAACGTTATATATTGTTACGTTATAACGTATAACGATATATACTATTACCATATAACGTATAACGTTATATAGTGTTACGTTATAGCGCATAACGATATATACTATTACGTAATAACGTATATCTTTATATAGTATTACCATATAACGTATAACGTTATATATTGTTACGTTATAACGTATAACGATATATAGTATTACCATATAACGTAAAACGATATATACTATTACGTAATAACGTATATTGTTATATAGTATTACCATATAACGTATAACGTTATATAGTGATACGTTATAACGTATAACGATATATACTATTACGTAATAACGTATATCACTATATAGTATTACCATATAACGTATAACGTTATATATTGTTACGTTATAACGTATAACGATATATAGTATTACCATATAACGTATAACGTTATATAGTGTTACGTTATAACGTATAACGATATATACTATTACGTAATAACGTATATCGTTATATAGTATTTCCATATAACGTATAACGTTATATATTGTTACGTTATAACGTATAACGATATATAGTATTACGATATAACGTAAAACGATATATACTATTACGTAATAACGTATATTGTTATATAGTATTACCATATAACGTATAACGTTATATAGTGATACGTTATATCGTATAACGTTATATAGCAGTACCATATAACGTAAAACGATATATACTATTACGTAATAACGTATAACGTTATAGAGAATTACCATATAACGTATAACGTTATATATTGTTACGTTATAACGTATAACGATATATTGTATTACCATATAACGTATAGCGTTATATAGTGTTACGTTATAACGTATAACGTTATGTAGCATTACCATATATCGTAAAACGATATATAGTGTTACGTTATAACGTATAACGATATATACTATTACGTAATAACGCATATCGTTATATAGTATTACCATATAACGTATAACGTTTTATATTGTTACGTTATAACGTATAACGATAAATAGTATTACCATATAACGTATAACGTTATATAGTGTTACGTTATAACGTATAACGTTATATACTGTTACGGTATAACGTATAACGTTATGTAGCATTACCATATATCGTAAAACGATATATAGTGTTACCTTATAACGTATAACGATATATACTATTACCATATAACGTATAACGTTATATAGTGTTACGGGATAACGTATAACATTATATAGCATTACCATATAACGTAAAACGATATATACTATTACGTAATAACGTATAACGTTATATAGAATTACCATATACCGTATAACGTTATATAGTGTTACGTTATAACGTATAACGTTATATACTGTTACGGCATAACGTATAACGTTATCTAGCATTACCATATATCGTAAAACGATATATAGTGTTACGTTATAACGTATAACGATATATACTATTACGTAATAACGTATATCGTTATATATTATTACAATATAACGTATAACGTTATATATTGTTACGTTATAACGTATAACGATATATACTATTACCATATAACGTATAACGTTATATATTGTTACGTTATAACGTATAACGATATATACTATTACCATATAACGTATAACGTTATATGCTGTTACGTTATAACGTATAACGTTATATAGCATTACCATATAACGTAAAACGATATATACTATTACGGAATAACGTATAACGTTATATAGAATTACCATATAACGTATAACGTTATATAGTGTTACGTTATAACGTATAACGATATATACTATTACGTAATGACGTATATCGTTATATAGTATTACCATATAACGTATAACGTTATATATTGTTACGTTATAACGTATAACGATATATACTATTACGTAATAACGTATAACGTTATATAGTGTTACGTTATAACGTATATCGTTATATAGCATTACCACATAACGTAAAAAGATATATACTATTACGTAATAACGTATATTGTTATATAGCATTACCATATAACTTATAACGTTATATAGTGATACATTATAACGTATAACGATATATACTATTACGTAATAACGTATATCGTTATATAGTATTACCATATAACGTATAACGTTATATATTGTTACGTTATAACGTATAACGATATATAGTATTACGTAATAACGTATATCGTTATATAGTATTACCATATAACGTATAACGTTATATATTGTTACGATATAACGTATAACGATATATACTATTACCATATAACGTATAACGTTATATAGTGTTACGTTATAACGTATAACGTTATATAGCATTACCATATAACGTAAAACGATATATACTATTACGTAATAACGTATAACGTTATATAGTGTTACGTTATAACGTATAACGATATATTCTATTACGTAATAACGCATATCGTTATATAGTATTTCCATATAACGTATAACGTTATATATTGTTACGTTATAACGTATAACGATATATAGTATTACCATATAACGTAAAACGATATATACTATTACGTAATAACGTATATTGTTATATAGTATTACCATATAACGTATAACGTTATATAGTGATACGTTATAACGTATAACGATATATACTATTACGTAATAACGTATATCGTTATATAGTATTACCATATAACGTATAACGTTATATATTGTTACGTTATGACGTATAACGATATATAGTAATACCATATAACGTATAACGTTATATAGTGTTACGTTATAACGTATAACGATATATACTATTACGTAATAACGTATATCGTTATATAGTATTACCATATAACGTATAACGTTATATAGTGATACGTTATATCGTATAACGTTATATAGTATTACCATATAAAGTATAACATTATATACTATTACGTAATAACGTATAACGATATATACTATTACGTAATAACGTATATCGTTATATAGTATTACCATATAACGTATAACGTTATATAGTGTTACGTTATAACGTATAACGATATATACTATTACGTAATAACGTATATCGTTATATAGTATTTCCATATAACGTATAACGTTATATATTGTTACGTTATAACGTATAACGATATATACTATTGCCATATAACGTATAACGTTATATATTGTTACGTTATAACGTATAACGATATATACTATTACCATATAACGTATAACGTTATATAGTGTTACGTTATAACGTATAACGTTATATAGCATTACCATATAACGTAAAACGATATATACTATTACGTAATAACGTATAACGTTATATAGTGTTACGTTATAACGTATAACGATATATTCTATTACGTAATAACGCATATCGTTATATAGTATTTCCATATAACGTATAACGTTATATATTGTTACGTTATAACGTATAACGATATATAGTATTACCATATAACGTAAAACGATATATACTATTACGTAATAACGTATATTGTTATATAGTATTACCATATAACGTATAACGTTATATAGTGATACGTTATAACGTATAACGATATATACTATTACGTAATAACGTATAACGTTATATTGTGTTACGTTATAACGTATAACGATATATACTATTACCATATAACGTATAACGTTATATAGTGTTACGTTATAACGTATAACGTTATATAGCATTACCATATAACGTAAAACGATATATACTATTACGTAATAACGTATATTGTTATATAGTATTACCATATAACGTAAAACGATATATACTATTACGTAATA
Source organism: Bombus affinis (assembly GCF_024516045.1). Lineage (NCBI taxonomy): Eukaryota > Metazoa > Arthropoda > Insecta > Hymenoptera > Apidae > Bombus > Bombus affinis. The sequence continues at coordinate 72,460 of NW_026109011.1, read as the reverse complement.
ACGTATAACGATATATACTATTACGTAATAACGTATATCGTTATATAGAATTACCATATAACGTATAACGTTATATAGTGTTACGTTATAACGTATAACGATATATACTATTACGTAATAACGTATATCGTTATATAGTATTTCCATATAACGTATAACGTTATATATTGTTACGTTATAACGTATAACGATATATACTATTGCCATATAACGTATAACGTTATATATTGTTACGTTATAACGTATAACGATATATACTATTACCATATAACGTATAACGTTATATAGTGTTACGTGATAACGTATAACATTATATAGCATTACCATATAACGTAAAACGATATATACTATTACGTAATAACGTATAACGTTATATAGAATTACCATATAACGTATAACGTTTTTATAGTGTTACGTTATAACGTATAACGTTATATACTGTTACGGCATAACGTATAACGTTATCTAGCATTACCATATATCGTAAAACGATATATAGTGTTACGTTATAACGTATAACGATATATACTATTACGTAATAACGTATATCGTTATATATTATTACAATATAACGTATAACGTTATATATTGTTACGTTATAACGTATAACGATATATACTATTACCATATAACGTATAACGTTATATATTGTTACGTTATAACGTATAACGATATATACTATTACCATATAACGTATAACGTTATATACTGTTACGTTATAACGTATAACGTTATATAGCATTACCATATAACGTAAAACGATATATACTATTACGGAATAACGTATAACGTTATATAGAATTACCATATAACGTATAACGTTATATAGTGTTACGTTATAACGGATAACGATATATACTATTACGTAATAACGTATATCGTTATATAGTATTACCATATAACGTATAACGTTATATATTGTTACGATATAACGTATAACGATATATACTATTACGTAATAACGTATAACGTTATATAGTGTTACGTTATAACGTATATCGTTATATAGCATTACCACATAACGTAAAAAGATATATACTATTACGTAATAACGTATATTGTTATATAGCATTACCATATAACTTATAACGTTATATAGTGATACATTATAACGTATAACGATATATACTATTACGTAATAACGTATATCGTTATATAGTATTACCATATAACGTATAACGTTATATATTGTTACGTTATAACGTATAACGATATATAGTATTACGTAATAACGTATATCGTTATATAGTATTACCATATAACGTATAACGTTATATATTGTTACGATATAACGTATAACGATATATACTATTACCATATAACGTATAACGTTATATAGTGTTACGTTATAACGTATAACGTTATATAGCATTACCATATAACGTAAAACGATATATACTATTACGTAATAACGTATAACGTTATATAGTGTTACGTTATAACGTATAACGATATATTCTATTACGTAATAACGCATATCGTTATATAGTATTTCCATATAACGTATAACGTTATATATTGTTACGTTATAACGTATAACGATATATAGTATTACCATATAACGTAAAACGATATATACTATTACGTAATAACGTATATTGTTATATAGTATTACCATATAACGTATAACGTTATATAGTGATACGTTATAACGTATAACGATATATACTATTACGTAATAACGTATATCGTTATATAGTATTACCATATGACGTATAACGTTATATATTGTTACGTTATGACGTATAACGATATATAGTAATACCATATAACGTATAACGTTATATAGTGTTACGTTATAACGTATAACGATATATACTATTACGTAATAACGTATATCGTTATATAGTATTACCATATAACGTATAACGTTATATCGTGATACGTTATATCGTATAACGTTATATAGTATTACCATATAAAGTATAACATTATATACTATTACGTAATAACGTATAACGATATATACTATTACGTAATAACGTATATCGTTATATAGAATTACCATATAACGTATAACGTTATATAGTGTTACGTTATAACGTATAACGATATATACTATTACGTAATAACGTATATCGTTATATAGTATTTCCATATAACGTATAACGTTATATATTGTTACGTTATAACGTATAACGATATATACTATTGCCATATAACGTATAACGTTATATATTGTTACGTTATAACGTATAACGATATATACTATTACCATATAACGTATAACGTTATATACTGTTACGTTATAACGTATAACGTTATATAGCATTACCATATAACGTAAAACGATATATACTATTACGTAATAACGTATAACGTTATAGAGAATTACCATATAACGTATAACGTTATATATTGTTACGTTATAACGTATAACGATATATAGTATTACCATATAACGTATAGCGTTATATAGTGTTACGTTATAACGTATAACGTTATGTAGCATTACCATATATCGTAAAACGATATATAGTGTTACGTTACAACGTATAACGATATATACTATTACGTAATAACGTATAACGTTATATTGTGTTACGTTATAACGTATAACGATATATACTATTACCATATAACGTATAACGTTATATAGTGTTACGTTATAACGTATAACGTTATATAGCATTACCATATAACGTAAAACGATATATACTATTACGTAATAACGTATAACGTTATATAGAATTACCATATAACGTATAACGTTATATAGTGTTACGTTATAACGTATAACGATATATACTATTACGTAATAACGTATATCGTTATATAGTATTACCATATAACGTATAACGTTTTATATTGTTACGTTATAACGTATAACGATAAATAGTATTACCATATAACGTATAACGTTATATAGTGTTACGTTATAACGTATAACGATATATACCATTACCATATAACGTATAACGTTATATAGTGTTACATTATAACGTATAACGTTATATAGCATTACCATATAACGTAAAACGATATATACTATTACGTAATATCGTATAACGTTATATAGTGTTACGTTATATCGTATAACAATATATTCTATTACGTAATAACGCATATCGTTATATAGTATTTCCATATAACGTATAACGTTATATATTGTTACGTTATAACGTATAACGATATATAGTATTACCAAATAACGTAAAACGATATATACTATTACCATATAACGTATAACGTTATATATTGTTACGTTATAACGTATAACGATATATACTATTACGTATAACGTATAACGTTATATAGTGTTACGTTATAACGTATATCGTTATATCGCATTACCACATAACGTAAAAAGATATATACTATTACGTAATAACGTATATTGCTATATAGCATTACCATATAACGTATAACGTTATATAGTGATACGTTATAACGTATAACGATATATACTATTACGTAATAACGTATATCGTCATATAGTATTACCATATAACGTATAACGTTATATAGTGATACGTTATAACGTATAACGATATACACTATTACGTAATAACGTATATCGTTATATAGTATTACCATATAACGTATAACGTTATATATTGTTACGTTATAACGTATAACGATATATAGTATTACGTAATAACGTATAACGTTATATATTTTACGTTATAACGTATAACGTTATATAGCATTACCATATAACGTAAAACGATATATACTATTACGTAATAACGTATAACGTTATATAGTGTTACGTTATAACGTATAACGATATATTCTATTACGTAATAACGCATATCGTTATATAGTATTTCCATATAACGTATAACGTTATATATTGTTACGTTATAACGTATAACGATATATAGTATTACCATATAACGGAAAACGATATATACTATTACGTAATAACGTATATTGTTATATAGTATTACCATATAACGTATAATGTTATATAGTGATACGTTATAACGTATAACGATATATACTATTACGTAATAACGTATATCGTTATATAGTATTACCATATAACGTATATCGTTATATAGTATTACCATATAACGTATAACGTTATATATTGTTACGTTATAACGTATAACGATATATACTATTACCATATAACGTATAACGTTATATAGTGTTACATTATAACGTATAACGTTATATAGCATTACCATATAACGTAAAACGATATATACTATTACGTAATATCGTATAACGTTATATAGTGTTACGTTATATCGTATAACAATATATTCTATTACGTAATAACGCATATCGTTATATAGTATTTCCATATAACGTATAACGTTATATATTGTTACGTTATAACGTATAACGATATATAGTATTACCATATAACGTAAAACGATATATACTATTACGTAATAACGTATATTGTTATATAGTATTACCATATAACGTATAACGTTATATAGTGATACGTTATAACGTATAACGATATATACTATTACGTATAACGTATAACGTTATATAGTGTTACGTTATAACGTATATCGTTATATCGCATTACCACATAACGTAAAAAGATATATACTATTACGTAATAACGTATATTGCTATATAGCATTACCATATAACGTATAACGTTATATAGTGATACGTTATAACGTATAACGATATATACTATTACGTAATAACGTATATCGTCATATAGTATTACCATATAACGTATAACGTTATATAGTGATACGTTATAACGTATAACGATATACACTATTACGTAATAACGTATATCGTTATATAGTATTACCATATAACGTATAACGTTATATATTGTTAAGTTATAACGTATAACGATATATAGTATTACGTAATAACGTATAACGTTATATATTTTACGTTATAACGTATAACGTTATATAGCATTACCATATAACGTAAAACGATATATACTATTACGTAATAACGTATAACGTTATATAGTGTTACGTTATAACGTATAACGATATATTCTATTACGTAATAACGCATATCGTTATATAGTATTTCCATATAACGTATAACGTTATATATTGTTACGTTATAACGTATAACGATATATAGTATTACCATATAACGGAAAACGATATATACTATTACGTAATAACGTATATTGTTATATAGTATTACCATATAACGTATAATGTTATATAGTGATACGTTATAACGTATAACGATATATACTATTACGTAATAACGTATATCGTTATATAGTATTACCATATAACGTATATCGTTATATAGTATTACCATATAACGTATAACGTTATATATTGTTACGTTATAACGTATAACGATATATACTATTACCATATAACGTATAACGTTATATAGTGTTACATTATAACGTATAACGTTATATAGCATTACCATATAACGTAAAACGATATATACTATTACGTAATATCGTATAACGTTATATAGTGTTACGTTATATCGTATAACAATATATTCTATTACGTAATAACGCATATCGTTATATAGTATTTCCATATAACGTATAACGTTATATATTGTTACGTTATAACGTATAACGATATATACTATTACGTAATAACGTATATTGTTATATAGTATTACCATATAACGTATAACGTTATATAGTGATACGTTATAACGTATAACGATATATACTATTACGTAATAACGTATATCGTTATATAGTATTACCATATAACGTAAAACGATATATACTATTACGTAATAACGTATATTGTTATATAGTATTACCATATAACGTATAACGTTATATAGTGATACGTTATAACGTATAACGATATATACTATTACGTAATAACGTATATCGTTATATAGTATTACCATATAACGTATAACGTTATATATTGTTACGTTATAACGTATAACGATATATAGTATTACCAAATAACGTAAAACGATATATACTATTACCATATAACGTATAACGTTATATATTGTTACGTTATAACGTATAACGATATATACTATTACGTATAACGTATAACGTTATATAGTGTTACGTTATAACGTATATCGTTATATCGCATTACCACATAACGTAAAAAGATATATACTATTACGTAATAACGTATATTGCTATATAGCATTACCATATAACGTATAACGTTATATAGTGATACGTTATAACGTATAACGATATATACTATTACGTAATAACGTATATCGTCATATAGTATTACCATATAACGTATAACGTTATATAGTGATACGTTATAACGTATAACGATATACACTATTACGTAATAACGTATATCGTTATATAGTATTACCATATAACGTATAACGTTATATATTGTTACGTTATAACGTATAACGATATATAGTATTACGTAATAACGTATAACGTTATATATTTTACGTTATAACGTATAACGTTATATAGCATTACCATATAACGTAAAACGATATATACTATTACGTAATAACGTATAACGTTATATAGTGTTACGTTATAACGTATAACGATATATTCTATTACGTAATAACGCATATCGTTATATAGTATTTCCATATAACGTATAACGTTATATATTGTTACGTTATAACGTATAACGATATATAGTATTACCATATAACGGAAAACGATATATACTATTACGTAATAACGTATATTGTTATATAGTATTACCATATAACGTATAACGTTATATAGTGATACGTTATAACGTATAACGATATATACTATCACGTAATAACGTATATCGTTATATAGTATTACCATATAACGTATAACGTTATATATTGTTACGTTATAACGTATAACGATATATAGTATTACCAAATAACGTAAAACGATATATACTATTACCATATAACGTATAACGTTATATATTGTTACGTTATAACGTATAACGATATATACTATTACGTATAACGTATAACGTTATATAGTGTTACGTTATAACGTATATCGTTATATCGCATTACCACATAACGTAAAAAGATATATACTATTACGTAATAACGTATATTGCTATATAGCATTACCATATAACGTATAACGTTATATAGTGATACGTTATAACGTATAACGATATATACTATTACGTAATAACGTATATCGTCATATAGTATTACCATATAACGTATAACGTTATATAGTGATACGTTATAACGTATAACGATATACACTATTACGTAATAACGTATATCGTTATATAGTATTACCATATAACGTATAACGTTATATATTGTTACGTTATAACGTATAACGATATATAGTATTACGTAATAACGTATAACGTTATATATTTTACGTTATAACGTATAACGTTATATAGCATTACCATATAACGTAAAACGATATATACTATTACGTAATAACGTATAACGTTATATAGTGTTACGTTATAACGTATAACGATATATTCTATTACGTAATAACGCATATCGTTATATAGTATTTCCATATAACGTATAACGTTATATATTGTTACGTTATAACGTATAACGATATATAGTATTACCATATAACGGAAAACGATATATACTATTACGTAATAACGTATATTGTTATATAGTATTACCATATAACGTATAATGTTATATAGTGATACGTTATAACGTATAACGATATATACTATTACGTAATAACGTATATCGTTATATAGTATTACCATATAACGTATAACGTTATATATTGTTACGTTATAACGTATAACGATATATAGTATTACCATATAACGTATAACGTTATATAGTGTTACGTTATAACGTATAACGATATATACTATTACGTAATAACGTATATCGTTATATAGTATTACCATATAACGTATAACGTTATATAGTGATACGTTATATCGTATAACGTTATATAGTATTACCATATAAAGTATAACATTATATACTATTACGTAATAACGTATAACGATATATACTATTACGTAATAACGTATATCGTTATATAGTATTACCATATAACGTATAACGTTATATAATGTTACGTTATAACGTATAACGATATATACTATTACGTAATAACGTATACCGTTATATAGTATTTCCATATAACGTATAATGTTATATATTGTTACGTTATAACGTATAACGATATATACTATTACCATATAACGCATAACGTTATATATTGTTACGTTATAACGTATAACGATATATACTATTACTATATAACGTATAACGTTATATACTGTTACGTTATAACGTATAACGTTATATAGCATTACCATATAACGTAAAACGATATATACTATTACGTAATAACGTATAACGTTATGTAGCATTACCATATATCGTAAAACGACATATAGTGTTACGTTATAACGTATAACGATATACTATTACGTAATAACGTATAACGTTATATTGTGTTACGTTATAACGTATAACGATATATACTATTACCATATAACGTATAACGTTATATAGTGTTACGTTATAACGTATAACGTTATATAGCATTACCATATAACGTAAAACGATATATACTATTACGTGATAACGTATAACGTTATATAGAATTACCATATAACGTATAACGTTATATAGTGTTACGTTATAACGTATAACGATATATACTATTACGTAATAACGTATATCGTTATATAGTATTACCATATAACGTATAACGTTTTATATTGTGACGTTATAACGTATAACGATAAATAGTATTACCATATAACGTATAACGTTATATAGTGTTACGTTATAACGTATAACGTTATATACTGTTACGGTATAACGTATAACGTTATGTAGCATTACCATATATCGTAAATCGATATATAGTGTTACCTTATAACGTATAACGATATATACTATTACCATATAACGTATAACGTTATATAGTGTTACGTGATAACGTATAACATTATATAGCATTACCATATAACGTAAAACGATATATACTATTACGTAATAACGTATAACGTTATATAGAATTACCATATACCGTATAACGTTATATAGTGTTACGTTATAACGTATAACGATATATACTATTACCATATAACGTATAACGTTATATATTGTTACGTTATAACGTATAACGATATATACTATTACCATATAACGTATAACGTTATATACTGTTACGTTATAACGTATAACGATATATACTATTACCATATAACGTATAACGTTATATAGTGTTACGTTATAACGTATAACGATATATACTATTACGTAATAACGTATATCGTTAGCTAGTATTACCATATAACGTATAACGTTATATAGTGATACGTTATATCGTATAACGTTATATAGTATTACCATATAAAGTATAACATTATATACTATTACGTAATAACGTATAACGATATATACTATTACGTAATAACGTATATCGTTATATAGTATTACCATATAACGTATAACGTTATATAGTGTTACGTTATAACGTATAACGATATATACTATTACGTCATAACGTATATAGTTATATAGTATTTCCATATAACGTATAACGTTATATATTGTTACGTTATAACGTATAACGATATATACTATTACCATATAACGTATAACGTTATATATTGTTACGTTATAACGTATAACGATATATACTATTACCATATAACGTATAACGTTATATACTGTTACGTTATAACGTATAACGTTATATAGCATTACCATATAACGTAAAACGATATATACTATTACGTAATAACGTATAACGTTATAGAGAATTACCATATAACGTATAACGTTATATATTGTTACGTTATAACGTATAACGATATATAGTATTACCATATAACGTATAGCGTTATATAGTGTTACGTTATAACGTATAACGTTATGTAGCATTCCCATATATCGTAAAACGATATATAGTGTTACGTTATAACGTATAACGATATATACTATTACGTAATAAGGTATAACGTTATATTGTGTTACGTTATAACGTATAACGATATATACTATTACCATATAACGTATAACGTTATATAGTGTTACGGTATAACGTATAACGTTATATAGCATTAACATATAACGTAAAACGATATATACTATTACGTAATAACGTATAACGTTATATAGAAATACCATATAACGTATAACGTTATATAGTGTTACGTTATAACGTATAACGATATATACTATTACGTAATAACGTATATCGTTATATAGTATTACCATATAACGTATAACGTTATATAGTGATACGTTATAACGTATAACGATATATACTATTACGTAATAACGTATATCGTTATATAGTATTACCATATAACGTATAACGTTTTATATTGTTACGTTATAACGTATAACGATAAATAGTATTACCAAATAACGTAAAACGATATATACTATTACCATATAACGTATAACGTTATATATTGTTACGTTATAACGTATAACGATATATACTATTACCATATAACGTATAACGTTATATATTGTTACGTTATAACGTATAACGATATATACTATTACGTATAACGTATAACGTTATATAGTGTTACGTTATAACGTATATCGTTATATCGCATTACCACATAACGTAAAAAGATATATACTATTACGTAATAACGTATATTGCTATATAGCATTACCATATAACGTATAACGTTATATAGTGATACGTTATAACGTATAACGATATATACTATTACGTAATAACGTATATCGTCATATAGTATTACCATATAACGTATATCGTTATATAGTATTACCATATAACGTATAACGTTATATAGTGATACGTTATAACGTATAACGATATATACTATTACGTAATAACGTATATCGTTATATAGTATTACCATATAACGTAAAACGATATATACTATTACGTAATAACGTATATTGTTATATAGTATTACCATATAACGTATAACGTTATATAGTGATACGTTATAACGTATAACGATATATACTATTACGTAATAACGTATATCGTTATATAGTATTACCATATAACGTATAACGTTATATATTGTTACGTTATAACGTATAACGATATATAGTATTACCAAATAACGTAAAACGATATATACTATTACCATATAACGTATAACGTTATATATTGTTACGTTATAACGTATAACGATATATACTATTACGTATAACGTATAACGTTATATAGTGTTACGTTATAACGTATATCGTTATATCGCATTACCACATAACGTAAAAAGATATATACTATTACGTAATAACGTATATTGCTATATAGCATTACCATATAACGTATAACGTTATATATTGTTACGTTATAACGTATAACGATATATAGTATTACGTAATAACGTATAACGTTATATATTTTACGTTATAACGTATAACGTTATATAGCATTACCATATAACGTAAAACGATATATACTATTACGTAATAACGTATAACGTTATATAGTGTTACGTTATAACGTATAACGATATATTCTATTACGTAATAACGCATATCGTTATATAGTATTTCCATATAACGTATAACGTTATATATTGTTACGTTATAACGTATAACGATATATAGTATTACCATATAACGGAAAACGAAATATACTATTACGTAATAACGTATATTGTTATATAGTATTACCATATAACGTATAATGTTATATAGTGATACGTTATAACGTATAACGATATATACTATTACGTAATAACGTATATCGTTATATAGTATTACCATATAACGTATATCGTTATATAGTATTACCATATAACGTATAACGTTATATATTGTTACGTTATAACGTATAACGATATATAGTATTACCATATAACGTATAACGTTATATAGTGTTACGTTATAACGTATAACGATATATACTATTACGTAATAACGTATATCGTTATATAGTATTACCATATAACGTATAACGTTATATAGTGATACGTTATATCGTATAACGTTATATAGTATTACCATATAAAGTATAACATTATATACTATTACGTAATAACGTATAACGATATATACTATTACGTAATAACGTATATCGTTATATAGTATTACCATATAACGTATAACGTTATATAATGTTACGTTATAACGTATAACGATATATACTATTACGTAATAACGTATACCGTTATATAGTATTTCCATATAACGTATAATGTTATATATTGTTACGTTATAACGTATAACGATATATACTATTACCATATAACGCATAACGTTATATATTGTTACGTTATAACGTATAACGATATATACTATTACCATATAACGTATAACGTTATATACTGTTACGTTATAACGTATAACGTTATATAGCATTACCATATAACGTAAAACGATATATACTATTACGTAATAACGTATAACGTTATAGAGAATTACCATATAACGTATAACGTTATATATTGTTACGTTATAACGTATAACGATATATAGTATTACCATATAACGTATAGCGTTATATAGTGTTACGTTATAACGTATAACGTTATGTAGCATTACCATATATCGTAAAACGATATATAGTGTTACGTTATAACGTATAACGATATACTATTACGTAATAACGTATAACGTTATATTGTGTTACGTTATAACGTATAACGATATATACTATTACCATATAACGTATAACGTTATATAGTGTTACGTTATAACGTATAACGTTATATAGCATTACCATATAACGTAAAACGATATATACTATTACGTGATAACGTATAACGTTATATAGAATTACCATATAACGTATAACGTTATATAGTGTTACGTTATAACGTATAACGATATATACTATTACGTAATAACGTATATCGTTATATAGTATTACCATATAACGTATAACGTTTTATATTGTGACGTTATAACGTATAACGATAAATAGTATTACCATATAACGTATAACGTTATATAGTGTTACGTTATAACGTATAACGTTATATACTGTTACGGTATAACGTATAACGTTATGTAGCATTACCATATATCGTAAATGGATATATAGTGTTACCTTATAACGTATAACGATATATACTATTACCATATAACGTATAACGTTATATAGTGTTACGTGATAACGTATAACATTATATAGCATTACCATATAACGTAAAACGATATATACTATTACGTAATAACGTATAACGTTATATAGAGTTACCATATACCGTATAACGTTATATAGTGTTACGTTATAACGTATAACGATATATACTATTACCATATAACGTATAACGTTATATATTGTTACGTTATAACGTATAACGATATATACTATTACCATATAACGTATAACGTTATATAGTGTTACGTTATAACGTATAACGTTATATAGCATTAACATATAACGTAAAACGATATATACTATTACGTAATAACGTATAACGTTATATAGAAATACCATATAACGTATAACGTTATATAGTGTTACGTTATAACGTATAACGATATATACTATTACGTAATAACGTATATCGTTATATAGTATTACCATATAACGTATAACGTTATATAGTGTTACGTTATAACGTATAACGTTATATACTGTTACGGTATAACGTATAACGTTATGTAGCATTACCATATATCGTAAAACGATATATAGTGTTACCTTATAACGTATAACGATATATACTATTACCATATAACGTATAACGTTATATAGTGTTACGTGAATACGTATAACATTATATAGCATTACCATATAACGTAAAACGATATATACTATTACGTAATATCGTATAACGTTATATAGTGTTACGTTATATCGTATAACAATATATTCTATTACGTAATAACGCATATCGTTATATAGTATTTCCATATAACGTATAACGTTATATATTGTTACGTTATAACGTATAACGATATATAGTATTACCATATAACGTAAAACGATATATACTATTACGTAATAACGTATATTGTTATATAGTATTACCATATAACGTATAACGTTATATAGTGATACGTTATAACGTATAACGATATATACTATTACCATATAACGTATAACGTTATATATTGTTACGTTATAACGTATAACGATATATACTATTACCATATAACGTATAACGTTATATACTGTTACGTTATAACGTATAACGATATATACTATTACCATATAACGTATAACGTTATATAGTGTTACGTTATAACGTATAACGATATATACTATTACGTAATAACGTATATCGTTAGCTAGTATTACCATATAACGTATAACGTTATATAGTGATACGTTATATCGTATAACGTTATATAGTATTACCATATAAAGTATAACATTATATACTATTACGTAATAACGTATAACGATATATACTATTACGTAATAACGTATATCGTTATATAGTATTACCATATAACGTATAACGTTATATAGTGTTACGTTATAACGTATAACGATATATACTATTACGTCATAACGTATATAGTTATATAGTATTTCCATATAACGTATAACGTTATATATTGTTACGTTATAACGTATAACGATATATACTATTACCATATAACGTATAACGTTATATATTGTTACGTTATAACGTATAACGATATATACTATTACCATATAACGTATAACGTTATATACTGTTACGTTATAACGTATAACGTTATATAGCATTACCATATAACGTAAAACGATATATACTATTACGTAATAACGTATAACGTTATAGAGAATTACCATATAACGTATAACGTTATATATTGTTACGTTATAACGTATAACGATATATAGTATTACCATATAACGTATAGCGTTATATAGTGTTACGTTATAACGTATAACGTTATGTAGCATTCCCATATATCGTAAAACGATATATAGTGTTACGTTATAACGTATAACGATATATACTATTACGTAATAAGGTATAACGTTATATTGTGTTACGTTATAACGTATAACGATATATACTATTACCATATAACGTATAACGTTATATAGTGTTACGTTATAACGTATAACGTTATATAGCATTAACATATAACGTAAAACGATATATACTATTACGTAATAACGTATAACGTTATATAGAAATACCATATAACGTATAACGTTATATAGTGTTACGTTATAACGTATAACGATATATACTATTACGTAATAACGTATATCGTTATATAGTATTACCATATAACGTATAACGTTATATAGTGATACGTTATAACGTATAACGATATATACTATTACGTAATAACGTATATCGTTATATAGTATTACCATATAACGTATAACGTTTTATATTGTTACGTTATAACGTATAACGATAAATAGTATTACCATATAACGTATAACGTTATATAGTGTTACGTTATAACGTATAACGTTATATACTGTTACGGTATAACGTATAACGTTATGTAGCATTACCATATATCGTAAAACGATATATAGTATTACCTTATAACGTATAACGATATATACTATTACCATATAACGTATAACGTTATATAGTGTTACGTGAATACGTATAACATTATATAGCATTACCATATAACGTAAAACGATATATACTATTACGTAATATCGTATAACGTTATATAGTGTTACGTTATATCGTATAACAATATATTCTATTACGTAATAACGCATATCGTTATATAGTATTTCCATATAACGTATAACGTTATATATTGTTACGTTATAACGTATAACGATATATAGTATTACCATATAACGTAAAACGATATATACTATTACGTAATAACGTATATTGTTATATAGTATTACCATATAACGTATAACGTTATATAGTGATACGTTATAACGTATAACGATATATACTATTACGTAATAACGTATATCGTTATATAGTATTACCATATAACGTAAAACGATATATACTATTACGTAATAACGTATATTGTTATATAGTATTACCATATAACGTAAAAAGATATATACTATTACGTAATAACGTATATTGCTATATAGCATTACCATATAACGTATAACGTTATATAGTGATACGTTATAACGTATAACGATATATACTATTACGTAATAACGTATATCGTCATATAGTATTACCATATAACGTATATCGTTATATAGTATTACCATATAACGTATAACGTTATATAGTGATACGTTATAACGTATAACGATATATACTATTACGTAATAACGTATATCGTTATATAGTATTACCATATAACGTAAAACGATATATACTATTACGTAATAACGTATATTGTTATATAGTATTACCATATAACGTATAACGTTATATAGTGATACGTTATAACGTATAACGATATATACTATTACGTAATAACGTATATCGTTATATAGTATTACCATATAACGTATAACGTTATATATTGTTACGTTATAACGTATAACGATATATAGTATTACCAAATAACGTAAAACGATATATACTATTACCATATAACGTATAACGTTATATATTGTTACGTTATAACGTATAACGATATATACTATTACGTATAACGTATAACGTTATATAGTGTTACGTTATAACGTATATCGTTATATCGCATTACCACATAACGTAAAAAGATATATACTATTACGTAATAACGTATATTGCTATATAGCATTACCATATAACGTATAACGTTATATATTGTTACGTTATAACGTATAACGATATATAGTATTACGTAATAACGTATAACGTTATATATTTTACGTTATAACGTATAACGTTATATAGCATTACCATATAACGTAAAACGATATATACTATTACGTAATAACGTATAACGTTATATAGTGTTACGTTATAACGTATAACGATATATTCTATTACGTAATAACGCATATCGTTATATAGTATTTCCATATAACGTATAACGTTATATATTGTTACGTTATAACGTATAACGATATATAGTATTACCATATAACGGAAAACGATATATACTATTACGTAATAACGTATATTGTTATATAGTATTACCATATAACGTATAATGTTATATAGTGATACGTTATAACGTATAACGATATATACTATTACGTAATAACGTATATCGTTATATAGTATTACCATATAACGTATATCGTTATATAGTATTACCATATAACGTATAACGTTATATATTGTTACGTTATAACGTATAACGATATATAGTATTACCATATAACGTATAACGTTATATAGTGTTACGTTATAACGTATAACGATATATACTATTACGTAATAACGTATATCGTTATATAGTATTACCATATAACGTATAACGTTATATAGTGATACGTTATATCGTATAACGTTATATAGTATTACCATATAAAGTATAACATTATATACTATTACGTAATAACGTATAACGATATATACTATTACGTAATAACGTATATCGTTATATAGTATTACCATATAACGTATAACGTTATATAATGTTACGTTATAACGTATAACGATATATACTATTACGTAATAACGTATACCGTTATATAGTATTTCCATATAACGTATAATGTTATATATTGTTACGTTATAACGTATAACGATATATACTATTACCATATAACGCATAACGTTATATATTGTTACGTTATAACGTATAACGATATATACTATTACCATATAACGTATAACGTTATATACTGTTACGTTATAACGTATAACGTTATATAGCATTACCATATAACGTAAAACGATATATACTATTACGTAATAACGTATAACGTTATAGAGAATTACCATATAACGTATAACGTTATATATTGTTACGTTATAACGTATAACGATATATAGTATTACCATATAACGTATAGCGTTATATAGTGTTACGTTATAACGTATAACGTTATGTAGCATTACCATATATCGTAAAACGATATATAGTGTTACGTTATAACGTATAACGATATACTATTACGTAATAACGTATAACGTTATATTGTGTTACGTTATAACGTATAACGATATATACTATTACCATATAACGTATAACGTTATATAGTGTTACGTTATAACGTATAACGTTATATAGCATTACCATATAACGTAAAACGATATATACTATTACGTGATAACGTATAACGTTATATAGAATTACCATATAACGTATAACGTTATATAGTGTTACGTTATAACGTATAACGATATATACTATTACGTAATAACGTATATCGTTATATAGTATTACCATATAACGTATAACGTTTTATATTGTGACGTTATAACGTATAACGATAAATAGTATTACCATATAACGTATAACGTTATATAGTGTTACGTTATAACGTATAACGTTATATACTGTTACGGTATAACGTATAACGTTATGTAGCATTACCATATATCGTAAATGGATATATAGTGTTACCTTATAACGTATAACGATATATACTATTACCATATAACGTATAACGTTATATAGTGTTACGTGATAACGTATAACATTATATAGCATTACCATATAACGTAAAACGATATATACTATTACGTAATAACGTATAACGTTATATAGAGTTACCATATACCGTATAACGTTATATAGTGTTACGTTATAACGTATAACGATATATACTATTACCATATAACGTATAACGTTATATATTGTTACGTTATAACGTATAACGATATATACTATTACCATATAACGTATAACGTTATATAGTGTTACGTTATAACGTATAACGTTATATAGCATTAACATATAACGTAAAACGATATATACTATTACGTAATAACGTATAACGTTATATAGAAATACCATATAACGTATAACGTTATATAGTGTTACGTTATAACGTATAACGATATATACTATTACGTAATAACGTATATCGTTATATAGTATTACCATATAACGTATAACGTTATATAGTGTTACGTTATAACGTATAACGTTATATACTGTTACGGTATAACGTACGTATAACGTTATGTAGCATTACCATATATCGTAAAACGATATATAGTGTTTACCTTATAACGTATAACGATATATACTATTACCATATAACGTATAACGTTATATAGTGTTACGTGAATACGTATAACATTATATAGCATTACCATATAACGTAAAACGATATATACTATTACGTAATATCGTATAACGTTATATAGTGTTACGTTATATCGTATAACAATATATTCTATTACGTAATAACGCATATCGTTATATAGTAATTTCCATATAACGTATAACGTTATATATTGTTACGTTATAACGTATAACGATATATAGTATTACCATATAACGTAAAACGATATATACTATTACGTAATAACGTATATTGTTATATAGTATTACCATATAACGTATAACGTTATATAGTGATACGTTATAACGTATAACGATATATACTATTACCATATAACGTATAACGTTATATATTGTTACGTTATAACGTATAACGATATATACTATTACCATATAACGTATAACGTTATATACTGTTACGTTATAACGTATAACGATATATACTATTACCATATAACGTATAACGTTATATAGTGTTACGTTATAACGTATAACGATATATACTATTACGTAATAACGTATATCGTTAGCTAGTATTACCATATAACGTATAACGTTATATTAGTGATACGTTATATCGTATAACGTTAATATAGTATTACCATATAAAGTATAAACATTATATACTATTACGTAATAACGTATAACGATATATACTATTACGTAATAACGTATATCGTTATATAGTATTACCATATAACGTATAACGTTATATAGTGTTACGTTATAACGTATAACGATATATACTATTACGTCATAACGTATATAGTTATATAGTATTTCCATATAACGTATAACGTTATATATTGTTACGTTATAACGTATAAACGATATATACTATTACCATATAACGTATAACGTTATATATTGTTACGTTATAACGTATAACGATATATACTATTACCATATAACGTATAACGTTATATACTGTTACGTTATAACGTATAACGTTATATAGCATTACCATATAACGTAAAACGATATATACTATTACGTAATAACGTATAACGTTATAGAGAATTACCATATAACGTATAACGTTATATATTGTTACGTTATAACGTATAACGATATATAGTATTACCATATAACGTATAGCGTTATATAGTGTTACGTTATAACGTATAACGTTATGTAGCATTCCCATATATCGTAAAACGATATATAGTGTTACGTTATAACGTATAACGATATATATACTATTACGTAATAAGGGTATAACGTTTATATTGTGTTACGTTATAACGTATAACGATAATATACTATTACCATATAACGTATAACGTTATATAGTGTTACGTTATAACGTATAACGTTATATAGCATTAACATATAACGTAAAACGATATATACTATTACGTAATAACGTATAACGTTATATAGAAATACCATATAACGTATAACGTTATATAGTGTTACGTTATAACGTATAACGATATATACTATTACGTAATAACGTATATCGTTATATAGTATTACCATATAACGTATAACGTTATATAGTGATACGTTATAACGTATAACGATATATACTATTACGTAATAACGTATATCGTTATATAGTATTACCATATAACGTATAACGTTTTATATTGTTACGTTATAACGTATAACGATAAATAGTATTACCATATAACGTATAACGTTATATAGTGTTACGTTATAACGTATAACGTTTATATACTGTTACGGTATAACGTATAACGTTATGTAGCATTACCATATATCGTAAAACGATATATAGTATTACCTTATAACGTATAACGATATATACTATTACCATATAACGTATAACGTTATATAGTGGTTACGTGAATACGTATAACATTATATAGCATTACCATATAACGTAAAACGATATATACTATTACGTAATATCGTATAACGTTATATAGTGTTACGTTATATCGTATAACAATATATTCTATTACGTAATAACGCATATCGTTATATAGTATTTCCATATAACGTATAACGTTATATATTGTTACGTTATAACGTATAACGATATATAGTATTACCATATAACGTAAAACGATATATACTATTACGTAATAACGTATATTGTTATATAGTATTACCATATAACGTATAACGTTATATAGTGATACGTTATAACGTATAACGATATATACTATTACGTAATAACGTATATCGTTATATAGTATTACCATATAACGTAAAACGATATATACTATTACGTAATAACGTATATTGTTATATAGTATTTACCATATAACGTATAACGTTATATAGTGATACGTTATAACGTATAACGATATATACTATTACGTAATAACGTATATCGTTATATAGTATTACCATATAACGTATAACGTTATATATTGTTACGTTATAACGTATAACGATATATAGTATTACCAAATAACGTAAAACGATATATACTATTACCATATAACGTATAACGTTATATATTGTTACGTTATAACGTATAACGATATATACTATTGACGTATAACGTATAACGTTATATAGTGTTACGTTATAACGTATATCGTTATATCGCATTACCACATAACGTAAAAAGATATATACTATTACGTAATAACGTATATTGCTATATAGCATTACCATATAACGTATAACGTTATATAGTGATACGTTATAACGTATAA
This sequence comes from Bombus affinis, assembly GCF_024516045.1. Taxonomy (NCBI): domain Eukaryota; kingdom Metazoa; phylum Arthropoda; class Insecta; order Hymenoptera; family Apidae; genus Bombus; species Bombus affinis. Next base: position 51,002 of record NW_026109011.1, on the reverse strand, counting down.
CGATATATACTATTACGTAATAACGTATATCGTCATATAGTATTACCATATAACGTATAACGTTATATAGTGATACGTTATAACGTTATAAACGATATACACTATTACGTAATAACGTATATCGTTATATAGTATTACCATATAAACGTATAACGTTATATATTGTTACGTTATACCATATAACGATATATAGTATTACGTAATAACGTATAACGTTATATATTTTACGTTATAACGTATAACGTTATATAGCATTACCATATAACGTAAAACGATATATACTATTACGTAATAACGTATAACGTTATATAGTGTTACGTTATAACGTATAACGATATATTCTATTACGTAATAACGCATATCGTTATATAGTATTTCCATATAACGTATAACGTTATATATTGTTACGTTATAACGTATAACGATATATAGTATTACCATATAACGGAAAACGATATATACTATTACGTAATAACGTATATTGTTATATAGTATTACCATATAACGTATAATGTTATATAGTGATACGTTATAACGTATAACGATATATACTATTACGTAATAACGTATATCGTTATATAGTATTACCATATAACGTATATCGTTATATAGTATTACCATATAACGTATAACGTTATATATTGTTACGTTATAACGTATAACGATATATAGTATTACCATATAACGTATAACGTTATATAGTGTTACGTTATAACGTATAACGATATATACTATTACGTAATAACGTATATCGTTATATAGTATTACCATATAACGTATAACGTTATATAGTGATACGTTATATCGTATAACGTTATATAGTATTACCATATAAAGTATAACATTATATACTATTACGTAATAACGTATAACGATATATACTATTACGTAATAACGTATATCGTTATATAGTATTACCATATAACGTATAACGTTATATAATGTTACGTTATAACGTATAACGATATATACTATTACGTAATAACGTATACCGTTATATAGTATTTCCATATAACGTATAATGTTATATATTGTTACGTTATAACGTATAACGATATATACTATTACCATATAACGCATAACGTTATATATTGTTACGTTATAACGTATAACGATATATACTATTACCATATAACGTATAACGTTATATACTGTTACGTTATAACGTATAACGTTATATAGCATTACCATATAACGTAAAACGATATATACTATTACGTAATAACGTATAACGTTATAGAGAATTACCATATAACGTATAACGTTATATATTGTTACGTTATAACGTATAACGATATATAGTATTACCATATAACGTATAGCGTTATATAGTGTTACGTTATAACGTATAACGTTATGTAGCATTACCATATATCGTAAAACGATATATAGTGTTACGTTATAACGTATAACGATATACTATTACGTAATAACGTATAACGTTATATTGTGTTACGTTATAACGTATAACGATATATACTATTACCATATAACGTATAACGTTATATAGTGTTACGTTATAACGTATAACGTTATATAGCATTACCATATAACGTAAAACGATATATACTATTACGTGATAACGTATAACGTTATATAGAATTACCATATAACGTATAACGTTATATAGTGTTACGTTATAACGTATAACGATATATACTATTACGTAATAACGTATATCGTTATATAGTATTACCATATAACGTATAACGTTTTATATTGTGACGTTATAACGTATAACGATAAATAGTATTACCATATAACGTATAACGTTATATAGTGTTACGTTATAACGTATAACGTTATATACTGTTACGGTATAACGTATAACGTTATGTAGCATTACCATATATCGTAAATCGATATATAGTGTTACCTTATAACGTATAACGATATATACTATTACCATATAACGTATAACGTTATATAGTGTTACGTGATAACGTATAACATTATATAGCATTACCATATAACGTAAAACGATATATACTATTACGTAATAACGTATAACGTTATATAGAATTACCATATACCGTATAACGTTATATAGTGTTACGTTATAACGTATAACGATATATACTATTACCATATAACGTATAACGTTATATATTGTTACGTTATAACGTATAACGATATATACTATTACCATATAACGTATAACGTTATATACTGTTACGTTATAACGTATAACGATATATACTATTACGTCATAACGTATATAGTTATATAGTATTTCCATATAACGTATAACGTTATATATTGTTACGTTATAACGTATAACGATATATACTATTACCATATAACGTATAACGTTATATATTGTTACGTTATAACGTATAACGATATATACTATTACCATATAACGTATAACGTTATATACTGTTACGTCATAACGTATATAGTTATATAGTATTTCCATATACCGTATAACGTTATATAGTGTTACGTTATAACGTATAACGATATATACTATTACCATATAACGTATAACGTTATATAGTGTTACGTTATAACGTATAACGATATATACTATTACGTAATAACGTATATCGTTAGCTAGTATTACCATATAACGTATAACGTTATATAGTGATACGTTATATCGTATAACGTTATATAGTATTACCATATAAAGTATAACATTATATACTATTACGTAATAACGTATAACGATATATACTATTACGTAATAACGTATATCGTTATATAGTATTTCCATATACCGTATAACGTTATATAGTGTTACGTTATAACGTATAACGATATATACTATTACCATATAACGTATAACGTTATATAGTGTTACGTTATAACGTATAACGATATATACTATTACGTAATAACGTATATCGTTAGCTAGTATTACCATATAACGTATAACGTTATATAGTGATACGTTATATCGTATAACGTTATATAGTATTACCATATAAAGTATAACATTATATACTATTACGTAATAACGTATAACGATATATACTATTACGTAATAACGTATATCGTTATATAGTATTACCATATAACGTATAACGTTATATAGTGTTACGTTATAACGTATAACGATATATACTATTACGTCATAACGTATATAGTTATATAGTATTTCCATATAACGTATAACGTTATATATTGTTACGTTATAACGTATAACGATATATACTATTACCATATAACGTATAACGTTATATATTGTTACGTTATAACGTATAACGATATATACTATTACCATATAACGTATAACGTTATATACTGTTACGTTATAACGTATAACGTTATATAGCATTACCATATAACGTAAAACGATATATACTATTACGTAATAACGTATAACGTTATAGAGAATTACCATATAACGTATAACGTTATATATTGTTACGTTATAACGTATAACGATATATAGTATTACCATATAACGTATAGCGTTATATAGTGTTACGTTATAACGTATAACGTTATGTAGCATTCCCATATATCGTAAAACGATATATAGTGTTACGTTATAACGTATAACGATATATACTATTACGTAATAAGGTATAACGTTATATTGTGTTACGTTATAACGTATAACGATATATACTATTACCATATAACGTATAACGTTATATAGTGTTACGTTATAACGTATAACGTTATATAGCATTAACATATAACGTAAAACGATATATACTATTACGTAATAACGTATAACGTTATATAGAAATACCATATAACGTATAACGTTATATAGTGTTACGTTATAACGTATAACGATATATACTATTACGTAATAAAGTATATCGTTATATAGTATTACCATATAACGTATAACGTTATATAGTGATACGTTATAACGTATAACGATATATACTATTACGTAATAACGTATATCGTTATATAGTATTACCATATAACGTATAACGTTTTATATTGTTACGTTATAACGTATAACGGTAAATAGTATTACCATATAACGTATAACGTTATATAGTGTTACGTTATAACGTATAACGTTATATACTGTTACGGTATAACGTATAACGTTATGTAGCATTACCATATATCGTAAAACGATATATAGTGTTACCTTATAACGTATAACGATATATACTATTACCATATAACGTATAACGTTATATAGTGTTACGTGAATACGTATAACATTATATAGCATTACCATATAACGTAAAACGATATATACTATTACGTAATAACGTATAACGTTATATAGAATTACCATATACCGTATAACGTTATATAGTGTTACGTTATAACGTATAACGTTATATACTGTTACGGTATAACGTATAACGTTATATAGCATTACCATATATCGTAAAACGATATATAGTGTTACGTTATACCGTATAACGATATATACTATTAAGTAATAACGTATATCGTTATATATTATTACAATATAACGTATAACGTTATATATTGTTACGTTATAATGTATAACGATATATACTATTACCATATAACGTATAACGTTATATATTGTTACGTTATAACGTATAACGATATATAGTATTACCATATAACGTAAAACGATATATACTATTACGTAATAACGTATATTGTTATATAGTATTACCATATAACGTATAACGTTATATAGTGATACGTTATAACGTATAACGATATATACTATTACGTAATAACGTATATCGTTATATAGTATTACCATATAACGTAAAACGATATATACTATTACGTAATAACGTATATTGTTATATAGTATTACCATATAACGTATAACGTTATATAGTGATACGTTATAACGTATAACGATATATACTATTACGTAATAACGTATATCGTTATATAGTATTACCATATAACGTATAACGTTATATATTGTTACGTTATAACGTATAACGATATATATTATTATCATATAACGTAAAACGATATATATTATTACGTAATAACGTATCTTGTTATATAGTATTACCATATAACGTATAACGTTATATAGTGATACGTTATAACGTATAACGTTATATAGTATTACCATATAAAGTATAACATTATATACTATTACGTAATAACGTATAACGATATATAGAATTACCATATAACGTATAAGTTTATATAGTGTTACGTTATAACGTATAACGATATATACTATTACGTAATAACGTATATCGTTATATAGTATTACAATATAACGTATTACGTTATATATTGTTACGTTATAACGTATAACGATATATACTATTACCATATAACGTATAACGTTATATATTGTTACGTTATAACGTATAACGGTATATACTATTACCATATAACGTATAACGTTATATACTGTTACGTTATAACGTATAACGTTATATAGCATAACCATATAACGTAAAACGATATATACTATTACGTAATAACGTATAACGTTATATAGAATTACCATATAACGTATAACGTTATATAGTGTTACGTTATAACGTATAACAATATATACTATTACGTAATAACGTATATCGTTATATAGTATTACCATATAACGTATAACGTTATATATTGTTACGTTATAACGTATAACGATATATACTATTACCATATAACGTATAACGTTATATAGTGTTACGTTATAACGTATAACGTTATATAGCATTACCATATAACGTAAAACGATATATACTATTACGTAATAACGTATAACGTTATATAGTGTTACGTTATAACGTATATCGTTATATAGCATCACCACATAACGTAAAAAGATATATACTATTACGTAATAACGTATATCGTAATATAGTATTACCATATAACGTATAACGTTATATATTGTTACGTTATATCGTATAACGATATATAGTATTACCATATAACGTATAACGTTATATAGTGTTACGTTATAACGTATAACGATATATACTATTACGTAATAACGTATATCGTTATATAGTATCTCCATATAACGTATAACGTTATATATTGTTACGTTATAACGTATAACGATATATAGTATTACCATATAACGTAAAACGATATATACTATTACGTAATAACGTATATTGTTATATAGTATTACCATATAACGTATAACGTTATATAGTGATACGTTATATCGTATAACGTTATATAGTATTACCATATAAAGTATAACATTATATACTATTACGTAATAACGTATAACGATATATAGAATTACCATATAACGTATAACGTTATATAGTGTTACGTTACAACGTATAACGATATATACTATTACGTAATAACGTATATCGTTATATAGTATTACCATATAACGTATAACGTTATATATTGTTACGTTATAACGTATAACGATATATAGTATTACGTACTAACGTATATCGTTATATAGTATTACCATATAACGTATAACGTTATATATTGTTACGATATAACGTATAACGATATATACTATTACCATATAACGTATAACGTTATATATTGTTACGTTATAACGTATATTGTTATATAGTATTACCATATAACGTATAATGTTATATAGTGATACGTTATAACGTATAACGATATATACTATTACGTAATAACGTATATCGTTATATAGTATTACCATATAACGTATATCGTTATATAGTATTACCATATAACGTATAACGTTATATATTGTTACGTTATAACGTATAACGATATATAGTATTACCATATAACGTATAACGTTATATAGTGTTACGTTATAACGTATAACGATATATACTATTACGTAATAACGTATATCGTTATATAGTATTACCATATAACGTATAACGTTATATAGTGATACGCTATATCGTATAACGTTATATAGTATTACCATATAAAGTATAACATTATATACTATTACGTAATAACGTATAACGATATATACTATTACGTAATAACGTATATCGTTATATAGTATTACCATATAACGTATAACGTTATATAATGTTACATTATAACGTATAACGATATATACTATTACGTAATAACGTATATCGTTATATAGTATTTCCATATAACGTATAACGTTATATATTGTTACGTTATAACGTATAACGATATATACTATTACCATATAACGCATAAGGTTATATATTGTTACGTTATAACGTATAACGATATATACTATTACCATATAACGTATAACGTTATATACTGTTACGTTATAACGTATAACGTTATATAGCATTACCATATAACGTAAAACGATATATACTATTACGTAATAACGTATAACGTTATAGAGAATTACCATATAACGTATAACGTTATATATTGTTACGTTATAACGTATAACGATATATAGTATTACCATATAACGTATAGCGTTATATAGTGTTACGTTATAACGTATAACGTTATGTAGCATTACCATATATCGTAAAACGATATATAGTGTTACGTTATAACGTATAACGATATATACTATTACGTAATAACGTATAACGTTATATTGTGTTACGTTATAACGTATAACGATATATACTATTACCATATAACGTATAACGTTATATAGTGTTACGTTATAACGTATAACGTTATATAGCATTACCATATAACGTAAAACGATATATACTATTACGTGATAACGTATAACGTTATATAGAATTACCATATAACGTATAACGTTATATAGTGTTACGTTATAACGTATAACGATATATACTATTACGTAATAACGTATATCGTTATATAGTATTACCATATAACGTATAACGTTTTATATTGTTACGTTATAACGTATAACGATAAATAGTATTACCATATAACGTATAACGTTATATAGTGTTACGTTATAACGTATAACGTTATATACTGTTACGGTATAACGTATAACGTTATGTAGCATTACCATATATCGTAAATCGATATATAGTGTTACCTTATAACGTATAACGATATATACTATTACCATATAACGTATAACGTTATATAGTGTTACGTGATAACGTATAACATTATATAGCATTACCATATAACGTAAAACGATATATACTATTACGTAATAACGTATAACGTTATATAGAATTACCATATACCGTATAACGTTATATAGTGTTACGTTATAACGTATAACGATATATACTATTACGCAATAACGTATATCGTTATATATTATTACAATATAACGTATAACGTTATATATTGTTACGTTATAACGTATAAAGATATATACTATTACGTAATAACGTATAACGTTATATTGTGTTACGTTATAACGTATAACGATATATACTATTACCATATAACGTATAACGTTATATAGTGTTACGTTATAACGTATAACGATATATACTATTACGTAATAACGTATATCGTTAGCTAGTATTACCATATAACGTATAACGTTATATAGTGATACGTTATATCGTATAACGTTATATAGTATTACCATATAAAGTATAACATTATATACTATTACGTAATAACGTATAACGATATATACTATTACGTAATAACGTATATCGTTATATAGTATTACCATATAACGTATAACGTTATATAGTGTTACGTTATAACGTATAACGATATATACTATTACGTAATAACGTATATCGTTATATAGTATTTCCATATAACGTATAACGTTATATATTGTTACGTTATAACGTATAACGATATATACTATTACCATATAACGTATAACGTTATATATTGTTACGTTATAACGTATAACGATATATACTATTACCATATAACTTATAACGTTATATACTGTTACGTTATAACGTATAACGTTATATAGCATTACCATATAACGTAAAACGATATATACTATTACGTAATAACGTATAACGTTATAGAGAATTACCATATAACGTATAACGTTATATATTGTTACGTTATAACGTATAACGATATATAGTATTACCACATAACGTATAGCGTTATATAGTGTTACGTTATAACGTATAACGTTATGTAGCATTCCCATATATCGTAAAACGATATATAGTGTTACGTTATAACGTATAACGATATATACTATTACGTAATAAGGTATAACGTTATATTGTGTTACGTTATAACGTATAACGATATATACTATTACCATATAACGTATAACGTTATATAGTGTTACGTTATAACGTATAACGTTATATAGCATTAACATATAACGTAAAACGATATATACTATTACGTAATATCGTATAACGTTATATAGAATTACCATATAACGTATAACGTTATATAGTGTTACGTTATAACGTATAACGATATATACTATTACGTAATAACGTATATCGTTATATAGTATTACCATATAACGTATAACGTTTTATATTGTTACGTTATAACGTATAACGATAAATAGTATTACCATATAACGTATAACGTTATATAGTGTTACGTTATAACGTATAACGTTATAAAGCATTACCATATAACGTAAAACGATATATACTATTACGTAATATCGTATAACGTTATATAGTGTTACGTTATAACGTATAACAATATATTCTATTACGTAATAACGCATATCGTTATATAGTATTTCCATATAACGTATAACGTTATATATTGTTACGTTATAACGTATAACGATATATAGTATTACCATATAACGTAAAACGATATATACTATTACGTAATAACGTATATTGCTATATAGTATTACCATATAACGTATAACGTTATATAGTGATACGTTATAACGTATAACGATATATACTATTACGTAATAACGTATATCGTTATATAGTATTACCATATAACGTAAAACGATATATACTATTACGTAATAACGTATATTGTTATATAGTATTACCATATAACGTATAACGTTATATAGTGATACGTTATAACGTATAACGATATATTCTATTACGTAATAACGTATATCGTTATTTAGTATTACCATATAACGTATAACGATATATATTGTTACGTTATAACGTATAACGATATATAGTATTACCAAATAACGTAAAACGATATATACTATTACCATATAACGTATAACGTTATATATTGTTACGTTATAACGTATAACGATATATACTATTACGTATAACGTATGACGTTATATAGTGTTACGTTATAACGTATATCGTTATATAGCATTACCACATAACGTAAAAAGATATATACTATTACGTAATAACGTATATTGTTATATAGCATTACCATATAACTTATAACGTTATATAGTGATACGTTATAACGTATAACGATTTATACTATTACGTAATAACGTATATCGTTATATAGTATTACCATATAACGTATAACGTTATATATTGTTACGTTATAACGTATAACGATATATAGTATTACGTAATAACGTATATCGTTATATAGTATTACCATATAACGTATAACGTTATATATTGTTACGATATAACGTATAACGATATATACTATTACCATATAACGTATAACGTTATATAGTGTTACGTTATAACGTATAACGTTATATAGCATTACCATATAACGTAAAACGATATATACTATTACGTAATAACGTATAACGTTATATAGTGTTACGTTATAACGTATAACGATATATTCTATTACGTAATAACGCATATCGTTATATAGTATTTCCATATAACGTATAACGTTATATATTGTTACGTTATAACGTATAACGATATATAGTATTACCATATAACGTAAAACGATATATACTATTACGTAATAACGTATATTGTTATATAGTATTACCATATAACGTATAACGTTATATAGTGTTACGTTATAACGTATAACGATATATACTATTACGTAATAGCGTATATCGTTATATAGTATTACCATATAACGTATAACGTTTTATATTGTTACGTTATAACGTATAACGATAAATAGTATTACCATATAACGTATAACGTTATATAGTGTTACGTTATAACGTATAACGTTATATACTGTTACGGTATAACGTATAACGTTATGTAGCATTACCATATATCGTAAAACGATATATAGTGTTACCTTATAACGTATAACGATATATACTATTACCATATAACGTATAACGTTATATAGTGTTACGTGAATACGTATAACATTATATAGCATTACCATATAACGTAAAACGATATATACTATTACGTAATAACGTATAACGTTATATAGAATTACCATATACCGTATAACGTTATATAGTGTTACGTTATAACGTATAACGTTATATACTGTTACGGTATAACGTATAACATTATATAGCATTACCATATATCGTAAAACGATATATAGTGTTACGTTATAACGTATAACGATATATACTATTAAGTAATAACGTATATCGTTATATATTATTACAATATAACGTATAACGTTATATATTGTTACGTTATAATGTATAACGATATATACTATTACCATATAACGTATAACGTTATATATTGTTACGTTATAACGTATAACGATATATACTATTACCATATAACGTATAACGTTATATACTGTTACGTTATAACGTATAACGTTATATAGTGTTACGTTATAACGTATAACGATATATAGTATTACCATATAACGTAAAACGATATATACTATTACGTAATAACGTATATTGTTAGATAGTATTACCATATAACGTATAACGTTATATAGTGATACGTTATAACGTATAACGATATATACTATTACGTAATAACGTATATCGTTATATAGTATTACCATATAACGTAAAACGATATATACTATTACGTAATAACGTATATTGTTATATAGTATTACCATATAACGTATAACGTTATATAGTGATACGTTATAACGTATAACGATATATACTATTACGTAATAACGTATATCGTTATATAGTATTACCATATAACGTATAACGTTATATATTGTTACGTTGTAACGTATAACGATATATATTATTACCATATAACGTAAAACGATATATATTATTACGTAATAACGTATATTGTTATATAGTATTACCATATAACGTATAACGTTATATAGTGATACGTTGTAACGTATAACGTTATATAGTATTACCATATAAAGTATAACATTGTATACTATTACGTAATAACGTATAACGATATATAGAATTACCATATAACGTATAACGTTATATAGTGTTACGTTATAACGTATAACGATATATACTATTACGTAATAACGTATATCGTTATATAGTATTACAATATAACGTATAACGTTATATATTGTTACGTTATAACGTATAACGATATATACTATTACCATATAACGTATAACGTTATATATTGTTACGTTATAACGTATAACGATATATACTATTACCATATAACGTATAACGTTATATACTGTTACGTTATAACGTATAACGTTATATAGCATAACCATATAACGTAAAACGATATATACTATTACGTAATAACGTATAACGTTATATAGAATTACCATATAACGTATAACGTTATATAGTGTTACGTTATAACGTATAACAATATATACTATTACGTAATAACGTATATCGTTATATAGTATTACCATATAACGTATAACGTTATATATTGTTACGTTATAACGTATAACGATATATACTATTACCATATAACGTATAACGTTATATAGTGTTACGTTATAACGTATAACGTTATATAGCATTACCATATAACGTAAAACGATATATACTATTACGTAATAACGTATATCGTTATATAGTATTACCATATAACGTATAACGTTATATATTGTTACGTTTAATCGTATAACGATATATAGTATTACCATATAACGTATAACGTTATATAGTGTTACGTTATAACGTATAACGATATATACTATTACGTAATAACGTATATCGTTATATAGTATCTCCATATAACGTATAACGTTATATATTGTTACGTTATAACGTATAACGATATATATTATTACCGTATAACGTAAAACGATATATACTATTACGTAATAACGTATATTGTTATATAGTATTACCATATAACGTATAACGTTATATAGTGATACGTTATATCGTATAACGTTATATAGTATTACCATATAAAGTATAACATTATATACTATTACGTAATAACGTATAACGATATATAGAATTACCATATAACGTATAACGTTATATAGTGTTACGTTACAACGTATAACGATATATACTATTACGTAATAACGTATATCGTTATATAGTGATACGTTATAACGTATAACGATATATACTATTACGTAATAACGTATATCGTTATATAGTATTACCATATAACGTAAAACGATATATACTATTACGTAATAACGTATATTGTTATATAGTATTACCATATAACGTATAACGTTATATAGTGATACGTTATAACGTATAACGATATATTCTATTACGTAATAACGTATATCGTTATTTAGTATTACCATATAACGTATAACGATATATATTGTTACGTTATAACGTATAACGATATATAGTATTACCAAATAACGTAAAACGATATATACTATTACCATATAACGTATAACGTTATATATTGTTACGTTATAACGTATAACGATATATACTATTACGTATAACGTATGACGTTATATAGTGTTACGTTATAACGTATATCGTTATATAGCATTACCACATAACGTAAAAAGATATATACTATTACGTAATAACGTATATTGTTATATAGCATTACCATATAACTTATAACGTTATATAGTGATACGTTATAACGTATAACGATTTATACTATTACGTAATAACGTATATCGTTATATAGTATTACCATATAACGTATAACGTTATATATTGTTACGTTATAACGTATAACGATATATAGTATTACGTAATAACGTATATCGTTATATAGTATTACCATATAACGTATAACGTTATATATTGTTACGATATAACGTATAACGATATATACTATTACCATATAACGTATAACGTTATATAGTGTTACGTTATAACGTATAACGTTATATAGCATTACCATATAACGTAAAACGATATATACTATTACGTAATAACGTATAACGTTATATAGTGTTACGTTATAACGTATAACGATATATACTATTACGTAATAACGTATATCGTTATATAGTATCTCCATATAACGTATAACGTTATATATTGTTACGTTATAACGTATAACGATATATAGTATTACCATATAACGTAAAACGATATATACTATTACGTAATAACGTATATTGTTATATAGTATTACCATATAACGTATAACGTTATATAGTGATACGTTATATCGTATAACGTTATATAGTGATACGTTATATCGTATAACGTTATATAGTATTACCATATAAAGTATAACATTATATACTATTACGTAATAACGTATAAAGTTATATAGAATTACCATATAACGTATAACGTTATATATTGTTACGTTATAACGTATAACGATATATACTATTACCATATAACGTATAACGTTATATATTGTTACGTTATAACGTATAACGATATATACTATTACCATAAAACGTATAACGTTATATATTGTTACGTTATAACGTATAACGATATATACTATTACCATATAACGTATAACGTTATATACTGTTTCGTTATAACGTATAACGTTATATAGCATTACCATATAACGTAAAACGATATATACTATTACGTAATAACGTATAAAGTTATATAGAATTACCATATAACGTATAACGTTATATATTGTTACGTTATAACGTATAACGATATATAGTATTACCATATAACGTATAACGTTATATAGTGTTACGTTATAACGTATAACGTTATGTAGCATTACCATATATCGTAAAACGATATATAGTGTTACGTTATAACGTATAACGATATATAATGTTACGTAATAACGTATATCGTTATATAGTATTACCATATAACGTATAACGTTATATATTGTTACGATATAACGTATAACGATATATACTATTACCATATAACGTATAACGTTATATATTGTTACGTTATAACGTATAACGATATATACTATTACCATATAACGTATAACGTTATATACTGTTACGTTATAACGTATAACGTTATATAGCATTACCATATAACGTAAAACGATATATACTATTACGTAATAACGTATAACGTTATATAGAATTACCATATAACGTATAACGTTATATATTGTTACGTTATAACGTATAACGATACATAGTATTACCATATAACGTATAACGTTATATAGTGTTACGTTATAACGTATAACGTTATGTAGCATTACCATACATCGTAAAACGATATATAGTGTTACGTTATAAAGTATAACGATATATACTATTACGTAATAACGTATAACGTTATATTGTGTTACGTGATAACGTATAACATTATATAGCATTACCATATAACGTAAAACGATATATACTATTACGTAATAACGTATAACGTTATATAGAATTACCATATAACGTATAACGTTATATAGTGTTACGTTATAACGCATAACGTTATATACTGTTACGGTATAACGTATAAGGTTATATAGCATTACCATATATCGTAAAACGATATATAGTGTTACGTTATAACGTATAACGATATATACTATTACGTAATAACGTATATCGTTATATAGTATTACAATATAACGTATAACGTTATGTATTGTTACGTTATAACGTATAACGATATATACTATTACCATATAACGTATAACGTTATATACTGTTACGTTATAACGTATAACGTTATATAGCACTACCATATAACGTAAAACGATGTATATTATTACGTAATAACGTATAACGTTATATAGAATTACCATATAACGCATAACGTTATATAGTGTTACGTTATAACGTATAACGATATATACTATAACGTAATAACGTATATCGTTACATAGTATTACCATATAACGTATAACGTTATATATTGTTACGTTATAACGTATAACGTTATATAGTATTACCATATAAAGTATAACGTTATATATTGTTACGTTATAACGCATAACGATATATACTATTACGTAATAACGTATATCGTTATATAGTATTACCATATAACGTATAACGTTATATATTGTTACGATATAACGTATAACGATATATACTATTTCCATATAACGTATAACGTTATATAGTGTTACGTTATATCGTATAACGTTATATAGCATTACCATATAACGTAAAACGATATATACTATTACGTAATAACGTATAACGTTATATAGTGTTACGTTATAACGTATAACGATATATACTATTACGTAATAACGTATATCGTTATATAGTATTTCCATATAACGTATAACGTTATATATTGTTACGTTATAACGTATAACGATATATACTATTACCATATAACGTATAACGTTATATATTGTTACGTTATAACGTATAACGATATATACTATTACCATATAACGTATAACGTTATATATTGTTACGTTATAACGTATAACGATATATACTATTACCATATAACGTATAACGTTATATACTGTTACGTTATAACGTATAACGTTATATAGCATTACCATATAACGTAAAACGATATATACTATTACGTAATAACGTATATCGTTATATAGTATTTCCATATAACGTATAACGTTATATATTGTTACGTTATAACGTATAACGATATATAGTATTACCATATAACGTATAGCGTTATATAGTGTTACGTTATAACGTATAACGTTATGTAGCATTACCATATATCGTAAAACGATATATAGTGTTACGTTATAACGTATAACGATATATACTATTACGTAATAACGTATAACGTTATATTGTGTTACGTTATAACGTATAACGATATATACTATTACCATATAACGTATAACGTTATATAGTGCTACGTTATAACGTATAACGTTATATAGCATTACCATATAACGTAAAACGATATATACTATTACGTAATAACGTATAACGTTATATAGTGTTACGTTATAACGTATATCGTTATATAGCATCACCACATAACGTAAAAAGATATATACAATTACGTAATAACGTATATCATTATATAGTATTACCATATAACGTATAACGTTATATATTGTTACGTTATATCGTATAACGATATATAGTATTACCATATAACGTATAACGTTATATAGTGTTACGTTATAACGTATAACGATATATACTATTACGTAATAACGTATATCGTTATATAGTATCTCCATATATCGTATAACGTTATATATTGTTACGTTATAACGTATAACGATATATAGTATTACCATATAACGTAAAACGATATATACTATTACGTAATAACGTATATTGTTATATAGTATTACCATATAACGTATAACGTTATATAGTGATACATTATATCGTATAACGTTATATAGTATTACCATATAAAGTATAACATTATATACTATTACGTAATAACGTATAACGATATATAGAATTACCATATAACGTATAACGTTATATAGTGTTACGTTACAACGTATAACGATATATACTATTACGTAATAACGTATATCGTTATATAGTATTACCATATAACGTATAACGTTATATATTGTTACGTTATAACGTATAACGATATATAGTATTACGTAATAACGTATATCGTTATATAGTATTACCATATAACGTATAACGTTATATATTGTTACGATATAACGTATAACGATATATACTATTACCATATAACGTATAACGTTATATATTGTTACGTTATAACGTATAACGATATATACTATTAAAATATAACGTATAACGTTATATATTGTTACGTTATAACGTATAACGATATATACTATTATCATATAACGTATAACGTTATAGACTGTTTCGTTATAACGTATAACGATATATACTATTACGTAATAACGTATATTGTTATATAGTATTACCATATAACGTATAACGTTATATAGTGATACGTTATAACGTATAACGTTATATAGTATTACCATATAAAGTATAACATTATATACTATTACGTAATAACGTATAACGATATATAGAATTACCATATAACGTATAACGTTATATACTATTACCATATAACGTATAACGTTATATATTGTTACGTTATAACGTATAACGATATATAGTATTACCATATAACGTATAGCGTTATATAGTGTTACGTTATAACGTATAACGTTATGTAGCATTACCATATATCGTAAAACGATATATAGTGTTACGTTATAACGTATAACGATATATACTATTACGTAATAACGTATAACGTTATATTGTGTTACGTTATAACGTATAACGATATATACTATTACCATATAACGTATAACGTTATATAGTGTTACGTTATAACGTATAACGTTATATAGCATTACCATATAACGTAAAACGATATATACTATTACGTAATAACGTATAACGTTATATAGTGTTACGTTATAACGTATATCGTTATATAGCATCACCACATAACGTAAAAAGATATATACAATTACGTAATAACGTATATCATTATATAGTATTACCATATAACGTATAACGTTATATATTGTTACGTTATATCGTATAACGATATATAGTATTACCATATAACGTATAACGTTATATAGTGTTACGTTATAACGTATAACGATATATACTATTACGTAATAACGTATATCGTTATATAGTATCTCCATATATCGTATAACGTTATATATTGTTACGTTATAACGTATAACGATATATAGTATTACCATATAACGTAAAACGATATATACTATTACGTAATAACGTATATTGTTATATAGTATTACCATATAACGTATAACGTTATATAGTGATACATTATATCGTATAACGTTATATAGTATTACCATATAAAGTATAACATTATATACTATTACGTAATAACGTATAACGATATATAGAATTACCATATAACGTATAACGTTATATAGTGTTACGTTACAACGTATAACGATATATACTATTACGTAATAACGTATATCGTTATATAGTATTACCATATAACGTATAACGTTATATATTGTTACGTTATAACGTATAACGATATATAGTATTACGTAATAACGTATATCGTTATATAGTATTACCATATAACGTATAACGTTATATATTGTTACGATATAACGTATAACGATATATACTATTACCATATAACGTATAACGTTATATATTGTTACGTTATAACGTATAACGATATATACTATTAAAATATAACGTATAACGTTATATATTGTTACGTTATAACGTATAACGATATATACTATTATCATATAACGTATAACGTTATATACTGTTTCGTTATAACGTATAACGATATATACTATTACGTAATAACGTATATTGTTATATAGTATTACCATATAACGTATAACGTTATATAGTGATACGTTATAACGTATAACGTTATATAGTATTACCATATAAAGTATAACATTATATACTATTACGTAATAACGTATAACGATATATAGAATTACCATATAACGTATAACGTTATATAGTGATACGTTATAACGTATAACGTTATATAGTATTACCATATAAAGTATAACATTATATACTATTACGTAATAACGTATAACGATATATAGAATTACCATATAACGTATAACGTTATATAGTGTTACGTTATAACGTATAACGATATATACTATTACGTAATAACGTATATCGTTATATAGTATTACCATATAACGTATAACGTTATATATTGTTACGATATAACGTATAACGATATATAGTATTACCATATAACGTAAAACGATATATACTATTACGTAATAACGTATATTGTTATATAGTATTACCATATAACGTATAACGTTATATAGTGATACATTATATCGTATAACGTTATATAGTATTACCATATAAAGTATAACATTATATACTATTACGTAATAACGTATAACGATATATAGAATTACCATATTACGTATAACGTTATATAGTGTTACGTTACAACGTATAACGATATATACTATTACGTAATAACGTATATCGTTATATAGTATTACCATATAACGTATAACGTTATATATTGTTACGTTATAACGTATAACGATATATAGTATTACCATATAAAGTATAACATTATATACTATTACGTAATAACGTATAACGATATATAGAATTACCATATAACGTATAACGTTATATAGTGATACGTTATAACGTATAACGTTATATAGTATTACCATATAAAGTATAACATTATATACTATTACGTAATAACGTATAACGATATATAGAATTACCATATAACGTATAACGTTATATAGTGTTACGTTATAACGTATAACGATATATACTATTACGTAATAACGTATATCGTTATATAGTATTACCATATAACGTATAACGTTATATATTGTTACGATATAACGTATAACGATATATAGTATTACCATATAACGTAAAACGATATATACTATTACGTAATAACGTATATTGTTATATAGTATTACCATATAACGTATAACGTTATATAGTGATACATTATATCGTATAACGTTATATAGTATTACCATATAAAGTATAACATTATATACTATTACGTAATAACGTATAACGATATATAGAATTACCATATTACGTATAACGTTATATAGTGTTACGTTACAACGTATAACGATATATACTATTACGTAATAACGTATATCGTTATATAGTATTACCATATAACGTATAACGTTATATATTGTTACGTTATAACGTATAACGATATATAGTATTACGTAATAACGTATATCGTTATATAGTATTACCATATAACGTATAACGTTATATATTGTTACGATATAACGTATAACGATATATACTATTACCATATAACGTATAACGTTATATATTGTTACGTTATAACGTATAACGATATATACTATTAAAATATAACGTATAACGTTATATATTGTTACGTTATAACGTATAACGATATATACTATTATCATATAACGTATAACGTTATATACTGTTTCGTTATAACGTATAACGATATATACTATTACGTAATAACGTATATTGTTATATAGTATTACCATATAACGTATAACGTTATATAGTGATACGTTATAACGTATAACGTTATATAGTATTACCATATAAAGTATAACATTATATACTATTACGTAATAACGTATAACGATATATAGAATTACCATATAACGTATAACGTTATATAGTGATACGTTATAACGTATAACGTTATATAGTATTACCATATAAAGTATAACATTATATACTATTACGTAATAACGT
This sequence comes from Bombus affinis, assembly GCF_024516045.1. Classification (NCBI taxonomy): domain Eukaryota; kingdom Metazoa; phylum Arthropoda; class Insecta; order Hymenoptera; family Apidae; genus Bombus; species Bombus affinis. The sequence continues at coordinate 29,978 of NW_026109011.1, read as the reverse complement.
ATAACGATATATAGAATTACCATATAACGTATAACGTTATATAGTGTTACGTTATAACGTATAACGATATATACTATTACGTAATAACGTATATCGTTATATAGTATTACCATATAACGTATAACGTTATATATTGTTACGATATAACGTATAACGATATATACTATTACCATATAACGTATAACGTTATATATTGTTACGTTATAACGTATAACGATATATACTATTACCATATAACGTATAACGTTATATATTGTTACGTTATAACGTATAACGATATATACTATTACCATATAACGTATAACGTTATATACTGTTACGTTATAATGTATAACGATATATACCATTACCATATAACGTATAACGTTATATATTGTTACGTTATAACGTATAACGATATATACTATTACCATATAACGTATAACGTTATATACTGTTACGTTATAACGTATAACGTTATATAGTGTTACGTTATAACGTATAACAATATATTCTATTACGTAATAACGCATATCGTTATATAGTATTTCCATATAACGTATAACGTTATATATTGTTACGTTATAACGTATAACGATATATACTATTACGTAATAACGTATATCGTTATATAGTATTACCATATAACGTAAAACGATATATACTATTACGTAATAACGTATATTGTTATATAGTATTACCATATAACGTATAACGTTATATAGTGATACGTTATAACGTATAACGATATATACTATTACGTAATAACGTATATCGTTATATAGTATTACCATATAACGTATAACGTTATATATTGTTACGTTATAACGTATAACGATATATATTATTACCATATAACGTAAAACGATATATACTATTACGTAATAACGTATATTGTTATATAGTATTACCATATAACGTATAACGTTATATAGTGATACGTTATAACGTATAACGTTATATAGTATTACCATATAAAGTATAACATTATATACTATTACGTAATAACGTATAACGATATATAGAATTACCATATAACGTATAACGTTATATAGTGTTACGTTATAACGTATAACGATATATACTATTACGTAATAACGTATATCGTTATATAGTATTACAATATAACGTATAACGTTATATATTGTTACGTTATAACGTATAACGATATATACTATTACCATATAACGTATAACGTTATATATTGTTACGTTATAACGTATAACGATATATACTATTACCATATAACGTATAACGTTATATACTGTTACGTTATAACGTATAACGTTATATAGTGTTACGTTATAACGTATATCGTTATATAGCATCACCACATAACGTAAAAAGATATATACTACTACGTAATAACGTATATCATTATATAGTATTACCATATAACGTATAACGTTATATATGTTACGTTATATCGTATAACGATATATAGTATTACCATATAACGTATAACGTTATATAGTGTTACGTTACAACGTACAACGATATATACTATTACGTAATAACGTATATCGTTATATAGTATTACCATATAACGTATAACGTTATATATTGTTACGTTATAACGTATAACGATATATAGTATTACGTAATAACGTATATCGTTATATAGTATTACCATATAACGTATAACGTTATATATTGTTACGATATAACGTATAACGATATATACTATTACCATATAACGTATAACGTTATATATTGTTACGTTATAACGTATAACGATATATACTATTAAAATATAACGTATAACGTTATATATTGTTACGTTATAACGTATAACGATATATACTGTTACCATATAACGTATAACGTTATATACTGTTTCGTTATAACGTATAACGTTATATAGCATTACCATATAACGTAAAACGATATATACTATTACGTAATAACGTATAAAGTTATATAGAATTACCATATAACGTATAACGTTATATATTGTTACGTTATAACGTATAACGATATATAGTATTACCATATAACGTATAACGTTATATAGTGTTACGTTATAACGTATAACGTTATGTAGCATTACCATATATCGTAAAACGATATATAGTGTTACGTAATAACGTATAACGATATATAGTGTTACGTAATAACGTATATCGTTATATAGTATTACCATATAACGTATAACGTTATATATTGTTACGATATAACGTATAACGATATAAACTATTACCATATAACGTATAACGTTATATATTGTTACATTATAACGTATAACGATATATACTATTACCATATAACGTATAACGTTATATATTGTTACGTTATAACGTATAACGATATATACTATTACCATATAACGTATAACGTTATATACTGTTACGTTATAACGTATAACGTTATATAGCATTACCATATAACGTAAAACGATATATACTATTACGTAATAACGTATAACGTTATATAGAATTACCATATAACGTATAACGTTATATAGAATTACCATATAACGTATAACGTTATATATTGTTACGTTATAACGTATAACGATACATAGTATTACCATATAACGTATAACGTTATATAGTGTTACGTTATAACGTATAACGTTATGTAGCATTACCATACATCGTAAAACGATATATAGTGTTACGTTATAAAGTATAACGATATATACTATTACGTAATAACGTATAACGTTATATTGTGTTACGTTATAACGTATAACGATATATACTATTACCATATAACGTATAACGTTATATAGTGTTACGTTATAACGTATAACGTTATATAGCATTACCATATAACGTAAAGCGATATATACTATTACGTAATAACGTATAACGTTATATAGAATTACCATATAACGTATAACGTTATATAGTGTTACGTTATAACGTATAACGATATATACTATTACGTAATAACGTATATCGTTATATAGTATTACCATATAACGTAAAACGATATATACTATTACGTAATAACGTATATTGTTATATAGTATTACCATATAACGTATAACGTTATATAGTGATACGTTATAACGTATAACGTTATATAGTATTACCATATAAAGTATAACATTATATACTATTACGTAATAACGTATAACGATATATAGAATTACCATAAAACGTATAACGTTATATAGTGTTACGTTATAACGTATAACGATATATACTATTACGTAATAACGTATATCGTTATATAGTATTACAATATAACGTATAACGTTATATATTGTTACGTTATAACGTATAACGATATATACTATTACCATATAACGTATAACGTTATATATTGTTACGTTATAACGTATAACGATATATACTATTACCATATAACGTATAACGTTATATACTGTTACGTTATAACGTATAACGTTATATAGCATAACCATATAACGTAAAACGATATATACTATTACGTAATAACGTATAACGTTATATAGAATTTCCATATAACGTATAACGTTATATAGTGTTATGTTATAACGTATAACAATATATAGTATTACGTAATAACGTATATCGTTATATAGTATTACCATATAACGTATAACGTTATATATTGTTACGTTATAACGTATAACGATATATACTATTACCATATAACGTATAACGTTATATAGTGTTACGTTATAACGTATAACGTTATATAGCATTACCATATAACGTAAAACGATATATACTATTACGTAATAACGTATAACGTTATATAGTGTTACGTTATAACGTATATCGTTATATAGCATCACCACATAACGTAAAAAGATATATACTATTACGTAATAACGTATATCATTATATAGTATTACCATATAACGTATAACGTTATATATTGTTACGTTATATCGTATAACGATATATAGTATTACCATATAACGTATAACGTTATATAGTGTTACCTTATAACGTATAACGATATATACTATTACGTAATAACGTATATCGTTATATAGTATCTCCATATAACGTATAACGTTATATATTGTTACGTTATAACGTATAACGATATATAGTATTACCATATAACGTAAAACGATATATACTATTACGTAATAACGTATATTGTTATATAGTATTACCATATAACGTATAACGTTATATAGTGATACGTTATATCGTATAACGTTATATAGTATTACCATATAAAGTATAACATTATATACTATTACGTAATAACGTATAACGATATATAGAATTACCATATAACGTATAACGTTATATAGTGTTACGTTACAACGTATAACGATATATACTATTACGTAATAACGTATATCGTTATATAGTATTGCCATATAACGTATAACGTTATACATTGTTACGTTATAACGTATAACGTTATATAGTATTACCATATAAAGTATAACGTTATATATTGTTACGTTACAACGTATAACGATATATACCATTACGTAATAACGTATATCGTTATATAGTATTGCCATATAACGTATAACGTTATATATTGTTACGTTATAACGTATAACGATATATACTATTACCATGTAACGTATAACGTTATATATTGTTACGTTATAACGTATAACGATATATACTATTACCATATAACGTATAACGTTATATACTGTTACGTTATAACGTATAACGTTATATAGCATTACCATATAACGTAAAACGATATATACTATTACGTAATAACGTATATCGTTATATAGTATTTCCATATAACGTATAACGTTATATATTGTTACGTTATAACGTATAACGATATATACTATTACCATATAACGTATAACGTTATATATTGTTACGTTATAACGTATAACGATATATAGTATTACCATATAACGTATAGCGTTATATAGTGTTACGTTATAACGTATAACGTTATGTAGCATTACCATATATCGTAAAACGATATATAGTGTTACCTTATAACGTATAACGATATATACTATTACCATATAACGTATAACGTTATATAGTGTTACGTGAATACGTATAACATTATATAGCATTACCATATAACGTAAAACGATATATACTATTACGTAATAACGTATAACGTTATATAGAATTACCATATACCGTATAACGTTATATAGTGTTACGTTATAACGTATAACGTTATATACTGTTACGGTATAACGTATAACGTTATATAGCATTACCATATATCGTAAAACGATATATAGTCTTACGTTATACCGTATAACGATATATACTATTAAGTAATAACGTATATCGTTATATATTATTACAATATAACGTATAACGTTATATATTGTTACGTTATAATGTATAACGATATATACCATTAGCATATAACGTATAACGTTATATATTGTTACGTTATAACGTATAACGATATATACTATTACCATATAACGTATAACGTTATATACTGTTACGTTATAACGTATAACGTTATATAGTGTTACGTTATAACGTATAACAATATATTCTATTACGTAATAACGCATATCGTTATATAGTATTTCCATATAACGTATAACGTTATATATTGTTACGTTATAACGTATAACGATATATAGTATTACCATATAACGTAAAACGATATATACTATTACGTAATAACGTATATTGTTATATAGTATTACCATATAACGTATAACGTTATATAGTGATACGTTATAACGTATAACGATATATACTATTACGTAATAACTTATATCGTTATATAGTATTACCATATAACGTAAAACGATATATACTATTACGTAATAACGTATATTGTTATATAGTATTACCATATAACGTATAACGTTATATAGTGATACGTTATAACGTATAACGATATATACTAGTACGTAATAACGTATATCGTTATATAGTATTACCATATAACGTATAACGTTATATATTGTTACGTTATAACGTATAACGATATATATTATTACCATATAACGTAAAACGATATATACTATTACGTAATAACGTATATTGTTATATAGTATTACCATATAACGTATAACGTTATATAGTGATACGTTATAACGTATAACGTTATATAGTATTACCATATAAAGTATAACATTATATACTATTACGTAATAACGTATAACGATATATAGAATTACCATATAACGTATAACGTTATATAGTGTTACGTTATAACGTATAACGATATATACTATTACGTAATAACGTATATCGTTATATAGTATTACCATATAACGTATAACGTTATATATTGTTACGTTATAACGTATAACGATATATACTATTACCATATAACGTATAACATTATATACTGTTACGTTATAACGTATAACGTTATATAGCATTACCATATAACGTAAAACGATATATACTATTACGTAATAACGTATAACGTTATATATTGTTACATTATAACGTATAACGATATATACTATTACCATATAACGTATAACGTTATATATTGTTACGTTATAACGTATAACGATATATACTATTACCATATAACGTATTACATTATATACTGTTACGTTATAACGTATAACGTTATATAGCATTACCATATAACGTAAAACGATATATACTATTACGTAATAACGTATAACGTTATATAGAATTACCATATAACGTATAACGTTATATATTGTTACGTTATAACGTATAACGATACATAGTATTACCATATAACGTATAACGTTATATAGTGTTACGTTATAACGTATAACGATATATACTATTACGTAATAACGTATATCGTTATATAGTATTACAATATAACGTATAACGTTATATATTGTTACGTTATAACGTATAACGATATATACTATTACCATATAACGTATAACGTTATATACTGTTACGTTATAACGTATAACGTTATATAGCATTACCATATAACGTAAAACGATATATACTATTACGTAATAACGTATAACGTTATATAGAATTACCATATAACGTATAACGTTATATAGTGTTACGTTATAACGTATAACGATATATACTATTACGTAATAACGTATATCGTTATATAGTATTACCATATAACGTATAACGTTATATATTGTTACGTTATAACGTATAACGATATATACTATTACCATATAACGTATAACATTATATACTGTTACGTTATAACGTATAACGTTATATAGCATTACCATATAACGTAAAACGATATATACTATTACGTAATAACGTATAACGTTATATAGAATTACCATATAACGTATAACGTTATATATTGTTACATTATAACGTATAACGATATATACTATTACCATATAACGTATAACGTTATATATTGTTACGTTATAACGTATAACGATATATACTATTACCATATAACGTATTACATTATATACTGTTACGTTATAACGTATAACGTTATATAGCATTACCATATAACGTAAAACGATATATACTATTACGTAATAACGTATAACGTTATATAGAATTACCATATAACGTATAACGTTATATATTGTTACGTTATAACGTATAACGATACATAGTATTACCATATAACGTATAACGTTATATAGTGTTACGTTATAACGTATAACGTTATGTAGCATTACCATATATCGTAAAACGATATATAGTGTTACGTTATAAAGTATAACGATATATACTATTAAGTGATAACGTATATCGTTATATATTATTACAATATAACGTATAACGTTATATAGTGTTACGTTATAACGTATATCGTTATATAGCATTACCATATAACGTAAAACGATATATACTATTACGTAATAACGTATAACGTTATATAGAATTACCATATAACGTATAACGTTATATATTGTTACATTATAACGTATAACGATATATACTATTACCATATAACGTATAACGTTATATATTGTTACGTTATATCGTATAACGATATATAGTATTACCATATAACGTATAACGTTATATAGTGTTACGTTATAACGTATAACGATATATACTATTACGTAATAACGTATATCGTTATATAGTATCTCCATATAACGTATAACGTTATATATTGTTACGTTATAACGTATAACGATATATAATATTACCATATAACGTAAAACGATATATACTATTACGTAATAACGTATATTGTTATATAGTATTACCATATAACGTATAACGTTATATAGTGATACGTTATATCGTATAACGTTATATAGTATTACCATATAAAGTATAACATTATATACTATTACGTAATAACGTATAACGATATATAGAATTACCATATAACGTATAACGTTATATAGTGTTACGCTATAACGTATAACGATATATACTATTACGTAATAACGTATATCGTTATATAGTATTACCATATAACGTATAACGTTATATATTGTTACGTTATAACGTATAACGATATATAGTATTACGTAATAACGTATATCGTTATATAGTATTACCATATAACGTATAACGTTATATATTGTTACGATATAACGTATAACGATATATACTATTACCATATAACGTATAACGTTATATACTGTTTCGTAATAACGTATAACGTTATATAGCATTACCATATAACGTAAAACGATATATACTATTACGTAATAACGTATAAAGTTATATAGAATTACCATATAACGTATAACGTTATATATTGTTACGTTATAACGTATAACGATATATAGTATTACCATATAACGTATAACGTTATATATTGTTACGTTATATCGTATAACGTTATATAGCATTACCATATAACGTAAAACGATATATACTATTACGTAATAACGTATATCGTTATATAGTATTTCCATATAACGTATAACGTTATATATTGTTACGTTATAACGTATAACGATATATACTATTACCATATAACGTATAACGTTATATATTGTTACGTTATAACGTATAACGATATATAGTATTACCATATAACGTATAGCGTTATATAGTGTTACGTTATAACGTATAACGTTATGTAGCATTACCATATATCGTAAAACGATATATAGTGTTACGTTATAACGTATAACGATATATACTATTACGTAATAACGTATAACGTTATATTGTGTTACGTTATAACGTATAACGATATATACTATTACGTAATAACGTATATCGTTATATAGTATTACCATATAACGTATAACGTTTTATATTGTTACGTTATAACGTATAACGATAAATAGTATTACCATATAACGTATAACGTTATATAGTGTTACGTTATAACGTATAACGTTATATACTGTTACGGTATAACGTATAACGTTATGTAGCATTACCATATATCGTAAAACGATATATAGTGTTACCTTATAACGTATAACGATATATACTATTACCATATAACGTATAACGTTATATAGTGTTACGTGAATACGTATAACATTATATAGCATTACCATATAACGTAAAACGATATATACTATTACGTAATAACGTATAACGTTATATAGAATTACCATATACCGTATAACGTTATATAGTGTTACGTTATAACGTATAACGTTATATACTGTTACGGTATAACGTATAACGTTATATAGCATTACCATATATCGTAAAACGATATATAGTCTTACGTTATACCGTATAACGATATATACTATTAAGTAATAACGTATATCGTTATATATTATTACAATATAACGTATAACGTTATATATTGTTACGTTATAATGTATAACGATATATACCATTACCATATAACGTATAACGTTATATATTGTTACGTTATAACGTATAACGATATATACTATTACCATATAACGTATAACGTTATATACTGTTACGTTATAACGTATAACGTTATATAGTGTTACGTTATAACGTATAACAATATATTCTATTACGTAATAACGCATATCGTTATATAGTATTTCCATATAACGTATAACGTTATATATTGTTACGTTATAACGTATAACGATATATAGTATTACCATATAACGTAAAACGATATATACTATTACGTAATAACGTATATTGTTATATAGTATTACCATATAACGTATAACGTTATATAGTGATACGTTATAACGTATAACGATATATACTATTACGTAATAACTTATATCGTTATATAGTATTACCATATAACGTAAAACGATATATACTATTACGTAATAACGTATATTGTTATATAGTATTACCATATAACGTATAACGTTATATAGTGATACGTTATAACGTATAACGATATATACTATTACGTAATAACGTATATCGTTATATAGTATTACCATATAACGTATAACGTTATATATTGTTACGTTATAACGTATAACGATATATATTATTACCATATAACGTAAAACGATATATACTATTACGTAATAACGTATATTGTTATATAGTATTACCATATAACGTATAACGTTATATAGTGATACGTTATATCGTATAACTTTATATAGTATTACCATATAAAGTATAACATTATATACTATTACGTAATAACGTATAACGATATATAGAATTACCATATAACGTATAACGTTATATAGTGTTACGCTATAACGTATAACGATATATACTATTACGTAATAACGTATATCGTTATATAGTATTACCATATAACGTATAACGTTATATATTGTTACGTTATAACGTATAACGATATATAGTATTACGTAATAACGTATATCGTTATATAGTATTACCATATAACGTATAACGTTATATATTGTTACGATATAACGTATAACGATATATACTATTACCATATAACGTATAACGTTATATACTGTTTCGTAATAACGTATAACGTTATATAGCATTACCATATAACGTAAAACGATATATACTATTACGTAATAACGTATAAAGTTATATAGAATTACCATATAACGTATAACGTTATATATTGTTACGTTATAACGTATAACGATATATAGTATTACCGTATAACGTATAACGTTATATATTGTTACGTTATATCGTATAACGTTATATAGCATTACCATATAACGTAGAACGATATATACTATTACGTAATAATGTATATCGTTATATAGTATTTCCATATAACGTATAACGTTATATATTGTTACGTTATAACGTATAACGATATATACTATTACCATATAACGTATAACGTTATATATTGTTACGTTATAACGTATAACGATATATAGTATTACCATATAACGTATAGCGTTATATAGTGTTACGTTATAACGTATAACGTTATGTAGCATTACCATATATCGTAAAACGATATATAGTGTTACGTTATAACGTATAACGATATATACTATTACGTAATAACGTATAACGTTATATTGTGTTTACGTTATAACGTATAACGATATATACTATTACGTAATAACGTATATCGTTATATAGTATTACCATATAACGTATAACGTTTTATATTGTTACGTTATAACGTATAACGATAAATAGTATTACCATATAACGTATAACGTTATATAGTGTTACGTTATAACGTATAACGTTATATACTGTTACGGTATAACGTATAACGTTATGTAGCATTACCATATATCGTAAAACGATATATAGTGTTACCTTATAACGTATAACGATATATACTATTACCATATAACGTATAACGTTATATAGTGTTACGTGAATACGTATAACATTATATAGCATTACCATATAACGTAAAACGATATATACTATTACGTAATAACGTATAACGTTATATAGAATTACCATATACCGTATAACGTTATATAGTGTTACGTTATAACGTATAACGTTATATACTGTTACGGTATAACGTATAACTTATATAGCATTACCATATATCGTAAAACGATATATAGTCTTACGTTATACCGTATAACGATATATACTATTAAGTAATAACGTATATCGTTATATATTATTACAATATAACGTATAACGTTATATATTGTTACGTTATAATGTATAACGATATATACCATTACCATATAACGTATAACGTTATATATTGTTACGTTATAACGTATAACGATATATACTATTACCATATACGTATAACGTTATATACTGTTACGTTATAACGTATAACGTTATATAGTGTTACGTTATAACGTATAACAATATATTCTATTACGTAATAACGCATATCGTTATATAGTATTTCCATATAACGTATAACGTTATATATTGTTACGTTATAACGTATAACGATATATAGTATTACCATATAACGTAAAACGATATATACTATTACGTAATAACGTATATTGTTATATAGTATTACCATATAACGTATAACGTTATATAGTGATACGTTATAACGTATAACGATATATACTATTACGTAATAACTTATATCGTTATATAGTATTACCATATAACGTAAAACGATATATACTATTACGTAAGAACGTATATTGTTATATAGTATTACCATATAACGTATAACGTTATATAGTGATACGTTATAACGTATAACGATATATACTATTACGTAATAACGTATATCGTTATATAGTATTACCATATAACGTATAACGTTATATATTGTTACGTAATAACGTATAACGATATATATTATTACCATATAACGTAAAACGATATATACTATTACGTAATAACGTATATTGTTATATAGTATTACCATATAACGTATAACGTTATATAGTGATACGTTATAACGTATAACGTTATATAGTATTACCATATAAAGTATAACATTATATACTATTACGTAATAACGTATAACGATATATAGAATTACCATATAACGTATAACGTTATATAGTGTTACGTTATAACGTATAACGATATATACTATTACGTAATAACGTATATCGTTATATAGTATTACAATATAACGTATAACGTTATATATTGTTACGTTATAACGTATAAACGATATATACTATTACCATATAACGTATAACATTATATACTGTTACGTTATAACGTATAACGTATATAGCATTACCATATAACGTAAAACGATATATACTATTACGTAATAACGTATAACGTTATATAGAATTACCATATAACGTATAACGTTATATATTGTTACGTTATAACGTATAACGATACATAGTATTACCATATAACGTATAACGTTATATAGTGTTACGTTATAACGTATAACGTTATGTAGCATTACCATATATCGTAAAACGATATATAGTGTTACGTTATAAAGTATAACGATATATACTATTAAGTAATAACGTATATCGTTATATATTATTACAATATAACGTATAACGTTATATAGTGTTACGTTATAACGTATATCGTTATATAGCATTACCACATAACGTAAAAAGATATATACTATTACGTAATAACGTATATCGTTATATAGTATTACCATATAACGTATAACGTTATATATTGTTACGTTATATCGTATAACGATATATAGTATTACCATATAACGTATAACGTTATATAGTGTTACGTTATAACGTATAACGATATATACTATTACGTAATAACGTATATCGTTATATAGTATCTCCATATAACGTATAACGTTATATATTGTTACGTTATAACGTATAACGATATATAGTATTACCATATAACGTAAAACGATATATACTATTACGTAATAACGTATATTGTTATATAGTATTACCATATAACGTATAACGTTATATAGTGATACGTTATATCGTATAACGTTATATAGTATTACCATATAAAGTATAACATTATATACTATTACGTAATAACGTATAACGATATATAGAATTACCATATAACGTATAACGTTATATAGTGTTACGCTATAACGTATAACGATATATACTATTACGTAATAACGTATATCGTTATATAGTATTACCATATAACGTATAACGTTATATATTGTTACGTTATAACGTATAACGATATATAGTATTACGTAATAACGTATATCGTTATATAGTATTACCATATAACGTATAACGTTATATATTGTTACGATATAACGTATAACGATATATACTATTACCATATAACGTATAACGTTATATACTGTTTCGTAATAACGTATAACGTTATATAGCATTACCATATAACGTAAAACGATATATACTATTACGTAATAACGTATAACGTTATATATTGTTACGTTATAACGTATAACGATATATAGTATTACCATATAACGTATAACGTTATATAGTGTTACGGTATAACGTATAACGTTATGTAGCATTACCATATATCGTAAAACGATATATAGTGTTACGTTATAACGTATAACGATATATAGTGTTACGTAATAACGTATATCGTTATATAGTATTACCATATAACGTATAACGTTATATATTGTTACGATATAACGTATAACGATATATACTATTACCATATAACGTATAACGTTATATAGTGTTACGTGATAACGTATAACGATATATACTATTACCATATAACGTATAACGTTATATACTGTTTCGTTATAACGTATAACGTTATATAGCATTACCATATAACGTAAAACGATATATACTATTACGTAATAACGTATAAAGTTATATAGAATTACCATATAACGTATAACGTTATATATTGTTACGTTATAACGTATAACGATATATAGTATTACCATATAGAGTATAACGTTATATATTGTTACGTTATAACGCATAACGATATATACTATTACGTAATAACGTATATCGTTATATAGTATTACCATATAACGTATAACGTTATATATTGTTACGTTATATCGTATAACGTTATATAGCATTACCATATAACGTAAAACGATATATACTATTACCTAATAACGTATAACGTTATATAGTGTTACGTTATAACGTATAACGATATATTCTATTACGTAATAACGCATATCTTTATATAGTATTTCCATATAACGTATAACGTTATATATTGTTACGTTATAACGTATAACGATATATAGTATTACCATATAACGTATAACGTTATATATAGTTACGTTATAACTTATAACGATATATAGTATTACCATATAACGTATAGCGCTATATATTGTTACGTTATCACGTATAATGATATATAGTATTACCATATAACGTATAACGTTATATATTGTTACGTTATAACGTATATCGATATACAGTATTACCATATAACGTATAACGTTATATAGTGTTACGTTATAACGTATAACGTTATGTAGCACTACCATATATCGTAAAACGATATATAGTGTTACGTTATGACGTGTAACGATATATACTATTACGTAATAACGTATATCGTTATATAGTATTACCATATAACGTATAACGTTATATAGTATTACCATATAACGTATAACGTTATATAGTGTTACGTTATAGCGTATAACGTTATATAGCATTACCATATAACGTAAAACGATATATACTATTACGTAATAACGTATATCGTTATATAGTATTACCATATAACGTATAACGTTATATATTGTTACGTTATATCGTATAACGATATATAGTATTACCATATAACGTATAACGTTATATAGTGTTACGTTATAACGTATAACGATATATACTATTACGTAATAACGTATATCGTTATATAGTATCTCCATATAACCTATAACGTTATATATTGTTACGTTATAACGTATAACTATATATAGTATTACCATATAACGTAAAACGATATATACTATTACGTAATAACATATATTGTTATATAGTATTACCATATAACGTATAACGTTATATAGTGATACGTTATATCGTATAACGTTATATAGTATTACCATATAAAGTATAACATTATATACTATTACGAAATAACGTATAACGATATATAGAATTACCATATAACGTATAACGTTATATAGTGTTACGCTATAACGTATAACGATATATACTATTACGTAATAACGTATATCGTTATATAGTATTACCATATAACGTATAACGTTATATATTGTTACGTTACAACGTATAACGATATATAGTATTACGTAATAACGTATATCGTTATATAGTATTACCATATAACGTATAACGTTATATATTGTTACGATATAACGTATAACGATATATACTATTACCATATAACGTATAACGCTATATACTGTTTCGTTATAACGTATAACGTTATATAGCATTACCATATAACGTAAAACGATATATACTATTACGTAATAACGTATAAAGTTATATAGAATTACCATATAACGTATAACGTTATATATTGTTACGTTATAACGTATAACGATATATAGTATTACCATATAACGTATAACGTTATATAGTGTTACGGTATAACGTATAACGTTATGTAGCATTACCATATATCGTAAAACGATATATAGTGTTACGTTATAACGTATAACGATATATAGTGTTACGTAATGACGTATATCGTTATATAGTATTACCATATAACGTATAACGTTATATATTGTTACGATATAACGTATAACGATATATACTATTACCATATAACGTATAACGTTATATATTGTTACGTTATAACGTATAACGATATATACTATTACCATATAACGTATAACGTTATATATTGTTACGTTATAACGTATAACGATATATACTATTACCATATAACGTATAACGTTATATACTGTTACGTTATAACGTATAACGTTATATAGTATTACCATATAACGTATAGCGCTATATATTGTTACGTTATAACGTATAACGATATATAGTATTACCATATAACGTATAACGTTATATATTGTTACGTTATAACGTATATCGATATACAGTATTACCATATAACGTATAACGTTATATAGTGTTACGTTATAACGTATAACGTTATGTAGCATTACCATATATCGTAAAACGATATATAGTGTTACGTTATAACGTATAACGATATATACTATTACGTAATAACGTATATCATTATATAGCATTACCATATAACGTAAAACGATATATACTATTACGTAATAACGTATAACGTTATATTGTGTTACGTTATAACGTATAACGATATATACTATTACCATATAACGTATAACGTTATATAGTGTTACGTTATAACGTATAACGTTATATAGCATTACCATATAACGTAAAGCGATATATACTATTACGTAATAACGTATAACGTTATATAGAATTACCATATAACGTATAACGTTATATAGTGTTACGTTATAACGTATAACGATATATACTATTACGTAATAACGTATATCGTTATATAGTATTACCATATAACGTATAACGTTTTATATTGTTACGTCATAACGTATAACGATAAATAGTATTACCATATAAAGTATAACATTATATACTATTACGTAATAACGTATAACGATATATAGAATTACCATATAACGTAAAACGATATATACTATTACGTAATAACGTATAAAGCTATATAGAATTACCATATAACGTATAACGTTATATATTGTTACGTTATAACGTATAATGATATATAGTATTACCATATAACGTATAACGTTATATAGTGTTACGGTATAACGTATAACGTTATGTAGCATTACCATATATCGTAAAACGATATATAGTGTTACGTTATAACGTATAACGATATATAGAGTTACGTAATAACGTATATCGTTATATAGTATTACCATATAACGTATAACGTTATATATTGTTACGATATAACGTATAACGATATATACTATTACCATATAACGTATAACGTTATATACTGTTTCGTAATAACGTATAACGTTATATAGCATTACCATATAACGTAAAACGATATATACTATTACGTAATAACGTATAAAGTTATATAGAAATTACCATATAACGTATAACGTTATATATTGTTACGTTATAACGTATAACGATATATAGTATTACCATATAACGTATAACGTTATATAGTGTTACGGTATAACGTATAACGTTATGTAGCATTACCATATATCGTAAAACGATATATAGTGTTACGTTATAACGTATAACGATATATAGTGTTACGTAATAACGTATATCGTTATATAGTATTACCATATAACGTATAACGTTATATATTGTTACGATATAACGTATAACGATATAAGCTATTACCATATAACGTATAACGTTATATAGTGTTACGTTATAACGTATAACGATATATACTATTACCATATAACGTATAACGTTATATACTGTTTCGTTATAACGTATAACGTTATATAGCATTACCATATAACGTAAAACGATATATACTATTACGTAATAACGTATAAAGTTATATAGAATTACCATATAACGTATAACGTTATATATTGTTACGTTATAACGTATAACGATATATAGTATTACCATATAAAGTATAACGTTATATATTGTTACGTTATAACGCATAACGATATATACTATTACGTAATAACGTATATCGTTATATAGTATTACCATATAACGTATAACGTTATATATTGTTACGTTATATCGTATAACGTTATATAGCATTACCATATAACGTAAAACGATATATACTATTACCTAATAACGTATAACGTTATATAGTGTTACGTTATAACGTATAACGATATATTCTATTACGTAATAACGCATATCTTTATATAGTATTTCCATATAACGTATAACGTTATATATTGTTACGTTATAACGTATAACGATATATAGTATTACCATATAACGTATAACGTTATATATTGTTACGTTATAACGTATAACGATATATAGTATTACCATATAACGTATAACGTTATATAGTGTTACGCTATAACGTATAACGATATATACTATTACGTAATAACGTATATCGTTATATAGTATTTCCATATAACGTATAACGTTACATATTGTTACGTTATAACGTATAACGATATATAGTATTACCAAATAACGTAAAACGATATATACTATTACGTAATAACGTATATTGTTATATAGTATTACCATATAACGTATAACGTTATATAGAGATACGTTATATCGTATAACGTTGTATAGTATTACCAAATAAAGTATAACATTATATACTATTACGTAATAACGTATAACGATATATACTATTACGTAATATCGTATATCGTTATATAGTATTACCATATAACGTATAGCGCTATATATTGTTACGTTATAACGTATAACGATATATAGTATTACCATATAACGTATAACGTTATATATTGTTACGTTATAACGTATATCGATATACAGTATTACCATATAACGTATAACGTTATATAGTGTTACGTTATAACGTATAACGTTATGTAGCACTACCATATATCGTAAAACGATATATAGTGTTACGTTATGACGTGTAACGATATATACTATTACGTAATAACGTATATCGTTATATAGTATTACCATATAACGTATAACGTTATATATTGTTACGTTAAAACGTATAACGTTATATAGTATTATCATATAACGTATACGTTATATAGTGTTACGTTATAACGTATAACGTTATATAGCATTACCATATAACGTAAAACGATATATACTATTACGTAATAACGTATAACGTTATATAGTGTTACGTTATAACGTATATCGTTATATAGCATTACCACATAACGTAAAAAGATATATACTATTACGTAATAACGTATATCGTTATATAGTATTACCATATAACATATAACGTTATATATTGTTACGTTATATCGTATAACGATATATAGTATTACCATATAACGTATAACGTTATATAGTGTTACGTTATAACGTATAACGATATATACTATTACGTATAACGTATATCGTTATATAGTATCTCCATATAACCTATAACGTTATATATTGTTACGTTATAACGTATAACGATATATAGTATTACCATATAACGTAAAACGATATATACTATTACGTAATAACGTATATTGTTATATAGTAATACCATATAACGTATAACGTTATATAGTGATACGTTATATCGTATAACGTTATATAGTATTACCATATAAAGTATAACATTATATACTATTACGTAATAACGTATAACGATATATAGAATTACCATATAACGTATAACGTTATATAGTGTTACGTTATAACGTATAACGATATATACTATTACGTAATAACGTATATCGTTATATAGTATTACCATATAACGTATAACGTTATATATTGTTACGTTATAACGTATAACGATATATAGTATTACGTAATAACGTATATCGTTATATAGTATTACCATATAACATATAACGTTATAGATTGTTACGTTATATCGTATAACGATATATAGTATTACCATATAACGTATAACGTTATATAGTGTTACGTTATAACGTATAACGATATATACTATTACGTAATAACGTATATCGTTATATAGTATCTCCATATAACCTATAACGTTATATATTGTTACGTTATAACGTATAACGATATATAGTATTACCATATAACGTAAAACGATATATACTATTACGTAATAACGTATATTGTTATATAGTATTACCATATAACGTATAACGTTATATAGTGATACGTTATATCGTATAACGTTATATAGTATTACCATATAAAGTATAACATTATATACTATTACGTAATAACGTATAACGATATATAGAATTACCATATAACGTATAACGTTATATAGTGTTACGCTATAACGTATAACGATATATACTATTACGTAATAACGTATATCGTTATATAGTATTACCATATAACGTATAACGTTATATATTGTTACGTTATAACGTATAACGATATATAGTATTACCATATAACGTATAACGTTATATATTGTTACGTTATAACGTATATCGATATACAGTATTACCATATAACGTATAACGTTATATAGTGTTACGTTATAACGTATAACGTTATGTAGCAATACCATATATCGTAAAACGATATATAGTGTTACGTTATGACGTGTAACGATATATACTATTACGTAATAACGTATATCGTTATATAGTATTACCATATAACGTATAACGTTATATATTGTTACGTTAAAACGTATAACGTTATATAGTATTACCATATAACGTATAACGTTATATAGTGTTACGTTATAACGTATAACGTTATATAGCATTACCATATAACGTAAAACGATATATACTATTACGTAATAACGTATAACGTTATATAGTGTTACGTTATAACGTATATCGTTATATAGCATTACCACATAACGTAAAAAGATATATACTATTACGTAATAACGTATATCGTTATATAGTATTACCATATAACATATAACGTTATATATTGTTACGTTATATCGTATAACGATATATAGTATTACCATATAACGTATAACGTTATATAGTGTTACGTTATAACGTATAACGATATATACTATTACGTAATAACGTATATCGTTATATAGTATCTCCATATAACCTATAACGTTATATATTGTTACGTTATAACGTATAACGATATATAGTATTACCATATAACGTAAAACGATATATACTATTACGTAATAACGTATATTGTTATATAGTATTACCATATAACGTATAACGTTATATAGTGATACGTTATATCGTATAACGTTATATAGTATTACCATATAAAGTATAACATTATATACTATTACGTAATAACGTATAACGATATATAGAATTACCATATAACGTATAACGTTATATAGTGTTACGCTATAACGTATAACGATATATACTATTACGTAATAACGTATATCGTTATATAGTATTACCATATAACGTATAACGTTATATTGTTACGTTATAACGTATAACGATATATAGTATTACGTAATAACGTATATCGTTATATAGTATTACCATATAACGTATAACGTTATATATTGTTACGATATAACGTATAACGATATATACTATTACCATATAACGTATAACGTTATATACTGTTTCGTTATAACGTATAACGTTATATAGCATTACCATATAACGTAAAACGATATATACTATTACGTAATAACGTATAAAGTTATATAGAATTACCATATAACGTATAACGTTATATATTGTTACGTTATAACGTATAACGATATATAGTATTACCATATAACGTATAACGTTATATAGTGTTACGGTATAAACGTATAACGTTATGTAGCATTACCATATATCGTAAAACGATATATAGTGTTACGTTATAACGTATAACGATATATAGTGTTACGTAATAACGTACATCGTTATATAGTATTACCATATAACGTATAACGTTATATATTGTTACGATATAACGTATAACGATATATACTATTACCATATAACGTATAACGTTATATATTGTTACGTTATAACGTATAACGATATATACTATTACCATATAACGTATAGCGTTATATATTGTTACGTTATAACGTATAACGATATATACTATTACCATATAACGTATAACGTTATATACTGTTACGTTATAACGTATAACGTTATATAGCATTACCATATAACGTAAAACGATATATACTATTACGTAATAACGTATAACTTTATATAGAATTACCATATAACGTATAACGTTATATATTGTTACGTTATAACGTATAATGATATATAGTATTACCATATAACGTATAACGTTATATAGTGTTACGTTATAACGTATAACGTTATGTAGCATTACCATATATCGTAAAACGATATATAGTGTTACGTTATAACGTATAACGATATATACTATTACGTAATAACGTATAACGTTATATTGTGTTACGTTATAACGTATAACGATATATACTATTACCTTATAACGTATAACGTTATATAGTGATACGTTATAACGTATAACGTTATATAGCATTACCATATAACGTAAAGCGATATATACTATTACGTAATAACGTACAAAGTTATATAGAATTACCATATAACGTATAACGTTATATAGTGTTACGTTATAACGTATAACGTTATATACTGTTACGGTATAACGTATAACGTTATGTAGCATTACCATATATCGTAAAACGATATATAGTGTTACGTTATAACGTATAACGATATATAGTGTTACGTGATAACGTATAACATTATATAGCATTACCATATAACGTAAAACGATATATACTATTACGTAATAACGTATAACGTTATATAGAATTACCATATAACGTATAACGTTATATAGTGTTACGTTATAACGTATAACGTTATATACTGTTACGGTATAACGTATAACGTTATGTAGCATTACCATATATCATAAAACGATATATACTATTACGTAATAACGTATATCGTTATATAGTATTTCCATATAACGTATAACGTTACATATTGTTACGTTATAACGTATAACGATATATAGTATTACCAAATAACGTAAAACGATATATACTATTACGTAATAACGTATATTGTTATATAGTATTACCATATAACGTATAACGTTATATAGTGATACGTTATATCGTATAACGTTATATAGTATTACCATATAAAGTATAACATTATATACTATTACGTAATAACGTATAACGATATATACTATTACGTAATATCGTATATCGTTATATAGTATTACCATATAACGTATAGCGCTATATATTGTTACGTTATAACGTATAACGATGTATAGTATTACCATATAACGTATAACGTTATATATTGTTACGTTATAACGTATATCGATATACAGTATTACCATATAACGTATAACGTTATATAGTGTTACGTTATAACGTAAAACGTTATGTAGCATTACCATATATCGTAAAACGATATATAGTGTTACGTTATAACGTATAACGATATATACTATTACGTAATAACGTATATCATTATATAGCATTACCATATAACGTAAAACGATATATACTATTACGTAATAACTTATAACGTTATATTGTGTTACGTTATAACGTATAACGATATATACTATTACCATATAACGTATAACGTTATATAGTGTTACGTTATAACGTATAACGTTATATAGCATTACCATATAACGTAAAGCGATAAATACTAGTACGTAATAACGTATAACGTTATATAGAATTACCATATAACGTATATCGTTATATAGTGTTACGTTATAACGTATAACGATATATACTATTACGTAATAACGTATATCGTTATATAGTATTACCATATAACGTATAACGTTTTATATTGTTACGTTATAACGTATAACGATAAATAGTATTACCATATAAAGTATAACATTATATACTATTACGTAATAACGTATAACGATATATACTATTACCATATAACGTATAACGTTATATAGTGTTACGTTATAACGTATAACGTTATATAGCATTACCATATAACGTAAAGCGATAAATACTATTACGTAATAACGTATAACGTTATATAGAATTACCATATAACGTATAACGTTATATAGTGTTACGTTATAACGTATAACGATATATACTATTACGTAATAACGTATATCGTTATATAGTATTACCATATAACGTATAACGTTTTATATTGTTACGTTATAACGTATAACGATAAATAGTATTACCATATAAAGTATAACATTATATACTATTACGTAATAACGTATAACGATATATAGAATTACCATATAACGTAAAACGATATATACTATTACGTAATAACGTATAAAGTTATATAGAATTACCATATAACGTATAACGTTATATATTGTTACGTTATAACGTATAACGATATATAGTATTACCATATAAAGTATAACGTTATATATTGTTACGTTATAACGCATAACGATATATACTATTACGTAATAACGTATATCGTTATATAGTATTACCATATAACGTATAACGTTATATATTGTTACGTTATATCGTATAACGTTATATAGCATTACCATATAACGTAAAACGATATATACTATTACCTAATAACGTATAACGTTATATAGTGTTACGTTATAACGTATAACGATATATTCTATTACGTAATAACGCATATCTTTATATAGTATTTCCATATAACGTATAACGTTATATATTGTTACGTTATAACGTATAACGATATATAGTATTACCATATAACGTATAACGTTATATATTGTTACGTTATAACGTATAACGATATATAGTATTACCATATAACGTATAACGTTATATAGTGTTACGTTATAACGTATAACGATATATACTATTACGTAATAACGTATATCGTTATATAGTATTTCCATATAACGTATAACGTTACATATTGTTACGTTATAACGTATAACGATATATAGTATTACCAAATAACGTAAAACGATATATACTATTACGTAATAACGTATATTGTTATATAGTATTACCATATAACGTATAACGTTATATAGAGATACGTTATATCGTATAACGTTGTATAGTATTACCATATAAAGTATAACATTATATACTATTACGTAATAACGTATAACGATATATACTATTACGTAATATCGTATATCGTTATATAGTATTACCATATAACGTATAGCGCTATATATTGTTACGTTATAACGTATAACGATATATAGTATTACCATATAACGTATAACGTTATATATTGTTACGTTATAACGTATATCGATATACAGTATTACCATATAACGTATAACGTTATATAGTGTTACGTTATAACGTATAACGTTATGTAGCACTACCATATATCGTAAAACGATATATAGTGTTACGTTATGACGTGTAACGATATATACTATTACGTAATAACGTATATCGTTATATAGTATTACCATATAACGTATAACGTTATATATTGTTACGTTAAAACGTATAACGTTATATAGTATTACCATATAACGTATAACGTTATATAGTGTTACGTTATAACGTATAACGTTATATAGCATTACCATATAACGTAAAACGATATATACTATTACGTAATAACGTATAACGTTATATAGTGTTACGTTATAACGTATATCGTTATATAGCATTACCACATAACGTAAAAAGATATATACTATTACGTAATAACGTATATCGTTATATAGTATTACCATATAACGTATAACGTTATATATTGTTACGTTATATCGTATAACGATATATAGTATTACCATATAACGTATAACGTTATATAGTGTTACGTTATAACGTATAACGATATATACTATTACGTAATAACGTATATCGTTATATAGTATCTCCATATAACCTATAACGTTATATATTGTTACGTTATAACGTATAACGATATATAGTATTACCATATAACGTAAAACGATATATACTATTACGTAATAACATATATTGTTATATAGTATTACCATATAACGTATAACGTTATATAGTGATACGTTATATCGTATAACGTTATATAGTATTACCATATAAAGTATAACATTATGTACTATTACGTAATAACGTATAACGATATATAGAATTACCATATAACGTATAACGTTATATAGTGTTACGCTATAACGTATAACGATATATACTATTACGTAATAACGTATATCGTTATATAGTATTACCATATAACGTATAACGTTATATATTGTTACGTTATAACGTATAACGATATATAGTATTACGTAATAACGTATATCGTTATATAGTATTACCATATAACGTATAACGTTATATATTGTTACGATATAACGTATAACGATATATACTATTACCATATAACGTATAACGTTATATACTGTTTCGTTATAACGTATAACGTTATATAGCATTACCATATAACGTAAAACGATATATACTATTACGTAATAACGTATAAAGTTATATAGAATTACCATATAACGTATAACGTTATATATTGTTACGTTATAACGTATAACGATATATAGTATTACCATATAACGTATAACGTTATATAGTGTTACGGTATAACGTATAACGTTATGTAGCATTACCATATATCGTAAAACGATATATAGTGTTACGTTATAACGTATAACGATATATAGTGTTACGTAATAACGTATATCGTTATATAGTATTACCATATAACGTATAACGTTATATATTGTTACGATATAACGTATAACGATATATACTATTACCATATAACGTATAACGTTATATATTGTTACGTTATAACGTATAATGATATATAGTATTACCATATAACGTATAACGTTATATAGTGTTACGTTATAACGTATAACGTTATGTAGCATTACCATATATCGTAAAACGATATATAGTGTTACGTTATAACGTATAACGATATATACTATTACGTAATAACGTATAACGTTATATTGTGTTACGTTATAACGTATAACGATATATACTATTACCATATAACGTATAACGTTATATAGTGATACGTTATAACGTATAACGTTATATAGCATTACCATATAACGTAAAGCGATATATACTATTACGT
This sequence comes from Bombus affinis, assembly GCF_024516045.1. Taxonomy (NCBI): domain Eukaryota; kingdom Metazoa; phylum Arthropoda; class Insecta; order Hymenoptera; family Apidae; genus Bombus; species Bombus affinis. The sequence goes on along the minus strand of NW_026109011.1, from coordinate 2,990 downwards.
AATAACGTATAACGTTATATAGAATTACCATATAACGTATAACGTTATATAGTGTTACGTTATAACGTATAACGATATATACTATTACGTAATAACGTATATCGTTATATAGTATTACCATATAACGTATAACGTTTTATATTGTTACGTTATAACGTATAACGATAAATAGTATTACCATATAACGTATAACGTTATATAGTGTTACGTTATAACGTATAACGTTATATACTGTTACGGTATAACGTATAACGTTATGTAGCATTACCATATATCGTAAAACGATATATAGTGTTACGTTATAACGTATAACGATATATAGTGTTACGTGATAACGTATAACATTATATAGCATTACCATATAACGTAAAACGATATATACTATTACGTAATAACGTATAACGTTATATAGAATTACCATATAACGTATAACGTTATATAGTGTTACGTTATAACGTATAACGTTATATACTGTTACGGTATAACGTATAACGTTATGTAGCATTACCATATATCATAAAACGATATATACTATTACGTAATAACGTATATCGTTATATAGTATTTCCATATAACGTATAACGTTACATATTGTTACGTTATAACGTATAACGATATATAGTATTACCAAATAACGTAAAACGATATATACTATTACGTAATAACGTATATTGTTATATAGTATTACCATATAACGTATAACGTTATATAGTGATACGTTATATCGTATAACGTTATATAGTATTACCATATAAAGTATAACATTATATACTATTACGTAATAACGTATAACGATATATACTATTACGTAATATCGTATATCGTTATATAGTATTACCATATAACGTATAGCGCTATATATTGTTACGTTATAACGTATAACGATATATAGTATTACCATATAACGTATAACGTTATATATTGTTACGTTATAACGTATATCGATATACAGTATTACCATATAACGTATAACGTTATATAGTGTTACGTTATAACGTATAACGTTATGTAGCATTACCATATATCGTAAAACGATATATAGTGTTACGTTATAACGTATAACGATATATACTATTACGTAATAACGTATATCGTTATATAGCATTACCATATAACGTAAAACGATATATACTATTACGTAATAACGTATAACGTTATATTGTGTTACGTTATAACGTATAACGATATATACTATTACCATATAACGTATAACGTTATATAGTGTTACGTTATAACGTATAACGTTATATAGCATTACCATATAACGTAAAGCGATATATACTATTACGTAATAACGTATAACGTTATATAGAATTACCATATAACGTATAACGTTATATAGTGTTACGTTATAACGTATAACGATATATACTATTACCATATAACGTATAACGTTATATACTGTTTCGTTATAACGTATAACGTTATATAGCATTACCATATAACGTAAAACGATATATACTATTACGTAATAACGTATAAAGTTATATAGAATTACCATATAACGTATAACGTTATATATTGTTACGTTATAACGTATAACGATATATAGTATTACCATATAAAGTATAACGTTATATATTGTTACGTTATAACGCATAACGATATATACTATTACGTAATAACGTATATCGTTATATAGTATTACCATATAACGTATAACGTTATATATTGTTACGTTATATCGTATAACGTTATATAGCATTACCATATAACGTAAAACGATATATACTATTACCTAATAACGTATAACGTTATATAGTGTTACGTTATAACGTATAACGATATATTCTATTACGTAATAACGCATATCTTTATATAGTATTTCCATATAACGTATAACGTTATATATTGTTACGTTATAACGTATAACGATATATAGTATTACCATATAACGTATAACGTTATATATTGTTACGTTATAACGTATAACGATATATAGTATTACCATATAACGTATAACGTTATATAGTGTTACGTTATAACGTATAACGATATATACTATTACGTAATAACGTATATCGTTATATAGTATTTCCATATAACGTATAACGTTACATATTGTTACGTTATAACGTATAACGATATATAGTATTACCAAATAACGTAAAACGATATATACTATTACGTAATAACGTATATTGTTATATAGTATTACCATATAACGTATAACGTTATATAGTGATACGTTATATCGTATAACGTTATATAGTATTACCATATAAAGTATAACATTATATACTATTACGTAATAACGTATAACGATATATACTATTACGTAATATCGTATCTCGTTATATAGTATTACCATATAACGTATAGCGCTATATATTGTTACGTTATAACGTATAACGATATATAGTATTACCATATAACGTATAACGTTATATATTGTTACGTTATAACGTATATCGATATACAGTATTACCATATAACGTATAACGTTATATAGTGTTACGTTATAACGTATAACGTTATGTAGCATTACCATATATCGTAAAACGAAATATAGTGTTACGTTATGACGTATAACGATATATACTATTACGTAATAACGTATATCGTTATATAGTATTACCATATAACGTATAACGTTATATATTGTTACGTTAAAACGTATAACGTTATATAGTATTACCATATAACGTATAACGTTATATAGTGTTACGTTATAACGTATAACGTTATATAGCATTACCATATAACGTAAAACGATATATACTATTACGTAATAACGTATAACGTTATATAGTGTTACGTTATAACGTATATCGTTATATAGCATTACCACATAACGTAAAAAGATATATACTATTACGTAATAACGTATATCGTTATATAGTATTACCATATAACGTATAACGTTATATTGTTACGTTATATCGTATAACTATATATAGTATTACCATATAACGTATAACGTTATATAGTGTTACGTTATAACGTATAACGATATATACTATTACGTAATAACGTATATCGTTATATAG
>NW_026109010.1:0-132166 GCF_024516045.1 Bombus affinis | reverse complement strand
GCTCGCTCGTAAAAATCTAGTCCAACCCCACAACCGATCCGACACGTTCGCAAATTTGAAATATGTCGCCATCATATCGAATAATGAACGCAAGATGGATTGGTTTTAGGTTAGGCTATAGTTTTCGAGCGAGCGCAGCGAGCGAGAGACGCGTATAGGTGTGTCATAAACCAACGGTTTGGAACATACGGACATTGAAATATTCGCACCAGCCCGAGGAGCCGGAAGTATTTATCCTATTGCCTACCGACACATGTTTACAGTTTATGAATAGTTTCACATAAATAGTACTATTTCCTCATAGTACAGTGCAATGTGATGTCCGAAATGGCTGACAAAATTAGGTAATAACACGAAATATATGGAAGGCAATATAAGGTATATGTATAGCTTGGAAATTGTGACCGTTGCTCGCTCGCTCCGCTCGCTCGTAAAAATCTAGTCCAACCCCACAACCGATCCGACACGTTCGCAAATTTGAAATATGTCGCCATCATATCGAATAATGAACGCAAGATGGATTGGTTTTAGGTTAGGCTATAGTTTTCGAGCGAGCGCAGCGAGCGAGAGACGCGTATAGGCGTGTCATAAACCAACGGTTTGGAACATACGGACATTGAAATATTCGCACCAGCCCGAGGAGCCGGAAGTATTTATCCTATTGCCTACCGACACATGTTTACAGTTTATGAATAGTTTCACATAAATAGTACTATTTCCTCATAGTACAGTGCAATGTGATGTCCGAAATGGCTGACAAAATTAGGTAATAACACGAAATATATGGAAGGCAATATAAGGTATATGTATAGCTTGGAAATTGTGACCGTTGCTCGCTCGCTCCGCTCGCTCGTAAAAATCTAGTCCAACCTCGCAACCGATACCACACGTTCGAAAATTTGAAATATGTCGCCACCATATCGAATAATGAACGCAAGATGGATTGGTTTTAGGTTAGGCTATAGTTTTCGAGCGAGCGCAGCGAGCGAGAGACGCGTATAGGTGTGTCATAAACCAACGGTTTGGCACATACGGACATTGAAATATTCGCACCAGCCCGAGGAGCCGGAAGTCCTTATCCTATTGCCTTCTGACAAATGTTTACGGTTTACCAATAGTTTCACATAATTAGTACCGTTTCCTCATAGTACAGTGCAACGTGATGTCCGAAATTGCTGACAAAATTAGGTACAAGCACGAAATATATGCAAGACAATATATGGTATATGTATAGCTTGGAAATTGTGACCGTTGCTCGCTCGCTCCACTCGCTCGTAAAAATCTAGTCCAACCCCACAACCGATCCGACACGTTCGCAAATTTGAAATATGTCGCCATCATATCGAATAATGAACGGAAGATGGATTGGTTTTAGGTTACGCTATAGCTTTCGTGCGAGCGCAGCGAACGATAGACGCGTAAAGGTGTGTCACAAACCATCGGTTTGGCACATACGGACATTGATATATTCGCACCAGCCCGAGGAGCCGGAAGTCTTTATCCTATTGCCTTCTGACAAATGTTTACGGTTTACCAATAGTTTCACATAATTAGTACCGTTTCCTCATAGTACAGTGCAACGTGATGTCCGAAATGGCTGACAAAATTAGGTACAAGCACGAAATATATGCAAGACAATATATGGTATATGTATAGCTTGGAAATTGTGACCGTTGCTCGCTCGCTCCGCTCGCTCGAAAAAATCTAGTCCAACCTCACAACCGATCCGACACGTTCGCAAATTTGAAATATGTCGCCATCATATCGAATAATGAACGCAAGATGGATTGGTTTTAGGTTAGGTTATAGTTTTCGAGCGAGCGCCGCGAGCGAGAGACGCGTAATGGTGTGTCATAAACCAACGGTTTGGCACATACGGACATTGAAATATTCGCACCAGCCCGAGGAGCCGGAAGTATTTATCCTCTTGCCTACCGACACATGTTTACAGTTTATGAATAGTTTCACATAAATAGTACCATTTCCTCATAGTACAGTGCAATGTGATGTCCGAAATGGCTGACAAAATTAGGTAATAACACGAAATATATGGAAGGCAATATAAGGTATATGTATAGCTTGGAAATTGTGACCGTTGCTCGCTCGCTCCGCTCGCTCGTAAAAATCTAGTCCAACGCCACAACCGATCCGACACGTTCGCAAATTTGAAATATGTCGCCATCATATCGAATAATGAACGCAAGATGGATTGGTTTTAGGTTATGTTATAGTTTTCGAGCGAGCGCCGCGAGCGAGAGACGCGTAATGGTGTGTCATAAACCAACGGTTTGGCACATACGGACATTGAAATATTCGCACCAGCCCGAGGAGCCGGAAGTATTTATCCTATTGCCTACCGACACTGTTTACAGTTTATGAATAGTTTCACATAAATAGTACTATTTCCTCATAGTACAGTGCAATATGATGTCCGAAATGGCTGACAAAATTAGGTAATAACACGAAATATATGGAAGGCAATATAAGGTATATGTATAGCTTGGAAATTGTGACCGTTGCTCGCTCGCTCCGCTCGCTCGTAAAAATCTAGTCCAACCCCACAACCGATCCGACACGTTCGCAAATTTGAAATATGTCGCCATCATATCGAATAATGAACGCAAGATGGATTGCTTTTAGGTTAAGCTATAGTTTTCGAGCGAGCGCAGCGAGCGAGAGACGCGTATAGGTGTGTCATAAACCAACGGTTTGGAACATACGGACATTGAAATATTCGCACCAGCCCGAGGAGCCGGAAGTATTTATCCTATTGCCTACCGACACATGTTTACAGTTTATGAATAGTTTCACATAAATAGTACTATTTCCTCATAGTACAGTGCAATGTGATGTCCGAAATGACTGACAAAATTAGGTAATAACACGAAATATATGGAAGGCAATATAAGGTATATGTATAGCTTGGAAATTGTGACCGTTGCTCGCTCGCTCCGCTCGCTCGTAAAAATCTAGTCCAACCCCACAACCGATCCGACACGTTCGCAAATTTGAAATATGTCGCCATCATATCGAATAATGAACGCAAGATGGATTGGTTTTAGGTTAGGTTATAGTTTTCGAGCGAGCGCCGCGAGCGAGAGACGCGTAATGGTGTGTCATAAACCAACGGTTTGGCACATACGGACATTGAAATATTCGCACCAGCCCGAGGAGCCGGAAGTATTTATCCTATTGCCTACCGACACATGTTTACAGTTTATGAATAGTTTCACATAAATAGTACTATTTCCTCATAGTACAGTGCAATATGATGTCCGAAATGGCTGACAAAATTAGGTAATAACACGAAATATATGGAAGGCAATATAAGGTATATGTATAGCTTGGAAATTGTGACCGTTGCTCGCTCGCTCCGCTCGCTCGTAAAAATCTAGTCCAACCCCACAACCGATCCGACACGTTCGCAAATTGAAATATGTCGCCATCATATCGAATAATGAACGCAAGATGGATTGGTTTTAGGTTAGGCTATAGTTTTCGAGCGAGCGCAGCGAGCGAGAGACGCGTATAGGTGTGTCATAAACCAACGGTTTGGCACATACGGACATTGAAATATTCGCACCAGCCCGAGGAGCCGGAAGTCCATATCCTATTGCCTTCTGACAAATGTTTACGGTTTACCAATAGTTTCACATAATTAGTACCGTTTCCTCATCGTACAGTGCAACTTGATGTCCGAAATGGCTGACAAAATTAGGTAATAACACGAAATATATGGAAGGCAATATAAGGTATATGTATAGCTTGGAAATTGTGACCGTTGCTCGCTCGCTCCGCTCGCTCGTAAAAATCTAGTCCAACCCCACAACCGATCCGACACGTTCGCAAATTTGAAATATGTCGCCATGATATCGAATAATGAACGCAAGATGGATTGGTTTTAGGTTAGGCTATAGTTTTCGAGCGAGCGCAGCGAGCGAGAGACGCGTATAGGTGTGTCATAAACCAACGGTTTGGCACATACGGACATTGAAATATTCGCACCAGCCCGAGGAGCCGGAAGTATTTATCCTATTGCCTACCGACACATGTTTACAGTTTATGAATAGTTTCACATAAATAGCACTATTTCCACATAGTACAATGCAACGTGATGTCCGAAATGGCAGACAAAATTAGGTAATAACACGACATATATGCAAGGCGATATAAGGTGTATGTATAGGTTGGAAATTGTGATCGTTGCTCGCTCGCTCCGCTCGCTCGAAAAAATCTAGTCCAACCTCACAACCGATCCGACACGTTCGCAAATTTGAAATATGTCGCCACCATATCGAATAATGAACGCAAGATGGATTGGTTTTAGGTTAGGCTATAGTTTTCGAGCGAGCGCCGCGAGCGAGATACGCTTATAGGTGTGTCATAAACCAACGGTTTGGCACATACGGACATTGAAATATTCGCACCAGCCCGAGGAGCCGGAAGTATTTATCCTATTGCCTACCGACACATGTTTACAGTTTATCAATAGTTTCACATAAATAGTACTATTTCCTCATAGTACAGTGCAATGTGATGTCCGAAATGGCTGACAAAATTAGGTAATAACACGAAATATATGGAAGGCAATATAAGGTATATGTATAGCTTGGAAATTGTGACCGTTGCTCGCTCGCTCCGCACGCTCGTAAAAATCTAGTCCAACCTCACAACCGATCCCACACGTTCGCAAATTTGAAATATGTCGCCACCATATCGAATAATGAACGGAAGATGGATTGGTTTTAGGTTAGGCTATTGCTTTCGTGCGAGCGCAGCGAACGATAGACGCGTAAAGGTGTGTCACAAACCATCGGTTTGGCACATACGGACATTGATATATTCGCACCAGCCCGAGGAGCCGGAAGTCTTTATCCTATTGCCTTCTGACAAATGTTTACGGTTTACCAATAGTTTCACATAATTAGTACCGTTTCCTCATCGTACAGTGCAACTTGATGTCCGAAATGGCTGACAAAATTAGGTAATAACACGAAATATATGCAAGACAATATATGGTATATGTATAGCTTGGAAATTGTGACCGTTGCTCGCTCGCTCCACTCGCTCGTAAAAATCTAGTCCAACCCCACAACCGATCCGACACGTTCGCAAATTTGAAATATGTCGCCATCATATCGAATAATGAACGGAAGATGGATTGGTTTTAGGTTAGGTTATAGTTTTCGAGCGATCGCCGCGAGCGAGAGACGCGTAATGGTGTGTCATAAACCAACGGTTTGGCACATACGGACATTGAAATATTCGCACCAGCCCGAGGAGCCGGAAGTATTTATCCTCTTGCCTACCGACACATGTTTACAGTTTATGAATAGTTTCACATAAATAGTACCATTTCCTCATATTACAGTGCAATGTGATGTCCGAAATGGCTGACAAAATTAGGTAATAACACGAAATATATGGAAGGCAATATAAGGTATATGTATAGCTTGGAAATTGTGACCGTTGCTCGCTCGCTCCGCTCGCTCGTAAAAATCTAGTCCAACCTCGCAACCGATCCCACACGTTCGCAAATTTGAAATATGTCGCCACCATATCGAATAATGAACGCAAGATGGATTGGTTTTAGGTTAGGCTATAGTTTTCGAGCGAGCGCCGCGAGCGAGATACGCTTATAGGTGTGTCATAAACCAACGGTTTGGCACATACGGACATTGAAATATTCGCACCAGCCCGAGGAGCCGGAAGTATTTATCCTATTGCCTACCGACACATGTTTACAGTTTATGAATAGTTTCACATAAATAGTACTATTTCCTCATAGTACAGTGCAATGTGATGTCCGAAATGGCTGACAAAATTAGGTAATAACACGAAATATATGGAAGGCAATATAAGGTATATGTATAGCTTGGAAATTGTGACCGTTGCTCGCTCGCTCCGCTCGCTCGTAAAAAATCTAGTCCAACCTCACAACCGATCCCACACGTTCGCAAATTTGAAATATGTCGCCACCATATCGAATAATGAACGGAAGATGGATTGGTTTTAGGTTAGGCTATAGCTTTCGTGCGAGCGCAGCGAACGATAGACGCGTAAAGGTGTGTCACAAACCATCGGTTTGGCACATACGGACATTGATATATTCGCACCAGCCCGAGGAGCCGGAAGTCTTTATCCTATTGCCTTCTGACAAATGTTTACGGTTTACCAATAGTTTCACATAATTAGTACCGTTTCCTCATAGTACAGTGCAACGTGATGTCCGAAATGGCTGACAAAATTAGGTAATAACACGAAATATATGGAAGGCAATATAAGGTATATGTATAGCTTGGAAATTGTGAACGTTGCTCGCTCGCTCCGCTCGCTCGTAAAAATCTAGTCCAAACTCGCAACCGATCCCACACGTTCGCAAATTTGAAATATGTCGCCACCATATCGAATAATGAACGCAAGATGGATTGGTTTTAGGTTAGGCTATAGTTTTCGAGCGAGCGCAGCGAGCGAGAGACGCGTATAGGTGGGTCATAAACCAACGGTTTGGCACATACGGACATTGAAATATTCGCACCAGCCCGAGGAGCCGGAAGTATTTATCCTATTGCCTACCGACACATGTTTACAGTTTATGAATAGTTTCACATAAATAGTACTATTTCCTCATAGTACAGTGCAGTATGATGTCCGAAATGGCTGACAAAATTAGGTAATAACACGAAATATATGGAAGGCAATATAAGGTATATGTATAGCTTGGAAATTGTGACCGTTGCTCGCTCGCTCCGCTCGCTCGTAAAAATCTAGTCCAACCCCACAACCGATCCGACACGTTCGCAAATTTGAAATATGTCGCCATCATATCGAATAATGAACGCAAGATGGATTGGTTTTAGGTTAGGCTATAGTTTTCGAGCGAGCGCAGCGAGCGAGAGACACGTATAGGCGTGTCATAAACCAACGGTTTGGAACATACGGACATTGAAATATTCGCACCAGCCCGAGGAGCCGGAAGTATTTATCCTATTGCCTACCGACACATGTTTACAGTTTATGAATAGTTTCACATAAATAGTACTATTTCCTCATAGTACAGTGCAATGTGATGTCCGAAATGGCTGACAAAATTAGGTAATAACACGAAATATATGGAAGGCAATATAAGGTATATGTATAGCTTGGAAATTGTGACCGTTGCTCGCTCGCTCCGCTCGCTCGTAAAAATCTAGTCCAACCTCGCAACCGATCCCACACGTTCGCAAATTTGAAATATGTCGCCACCATATCGAATAATGAACGCAATATGGATTGGTTTTAGGTTAGGCTATAGTTTTCGAGCGAGCGCAGCGAGCGAGAGACGCGTATAGGTGTGTCATAAACCAACGGTATGGCACATACGGACATTGAAATATTCGCACCAGCCCGAGGAGCCGGAAGTCCTTATCCTATTGCCTTCTGACAAATGTTTACGGTTTACCAATAGTTTCACATAATTAGTACCGTTTCCTCATAGTACAGTGCAACGTGATGTTCGAAATTGCTGACAAAATTAGGTACAAGCACGAAATATATGCAAGACAATATATGGTATATGTATAGCTTGGAAATTGTGACCGTTGCTCGCTCGCGCCACTCGCTCGTAAAAATCTAGTCCAACCCCACAACCGATCCGACACGTTCGCAAATTTGAAATATGTCGCCACCATATCGAATAATGAACGCAAGATGGATTGGTTTTAGGTTAAGCTATAGTTTTCGAGCGAGCGTAGCGAGCGAGAGACGCGTATAGGTGGGTCATAAACCAACGGTTTGGCACATACGGACATTGAAATATTCGCACCAGCCCGAGGAGCCGGAAGTATTTATCCTATTGCCTACCGACACATGTTTACAGTTTATGAATAGTTTCACATAAATAGTACTATTTCCTCATAGTACAGTGCAATATGATGTCCGAAATGGCTGACAAAATTAGGTAATAACACGAAATATATGGAAGGCAATATAAGGTATATGTATAGCTTGGAAATTGTGACCGTTGCTCGCTCGCTCCGCTCGCTCGTAAAAATCTAGTCCAACCCCACAACCGATCCGACACGTTCGCAAATTTGAAATATGTCGCCATCATATCGAATAATGAACGCAAGATGGATTGGTTTTAGGTTAGGCTATAGTTTTCGAGCGAGCGCAGCGAGCGAGAGACGCGTATAGGTGTGTCATAAACCAACGGTTTGGAACATACGGACATTGAAATATTCGCACCAGCCCGAGGAGCCGGAAGTATTTATCCTATTGCCTACCGACACATGTTTACAGTTTATGAATAGTTTCACATAAATAGTACTATTTCCTCATAGTACAGTGCAATGTGATGTCCGAAATGGCTGACAAAATTAGGTAATAACACGAAATATATGGAAGGCAATATAAGGTATATGTATAGCTTGGAAATTGTGACCGTTGCTCGCTCGCTCCGCTCGCTCGTAAAAATCTAGTCCAACCCCACAACCGATCCGACACGTTCGCAAATTTGAAATATGTCGCCATCATATCGAATAATGAACGCAAGATGGATTGGTTTTAGGTTAGGCTATAGTTTTCGAGCGAGCGCAGCGAGCGAGAGACGCGTATAGGCGTGTCATAAACCAACGGTTTGGAACATACGGACATTGAAATATTCGCACCAGCCCGAGGAGCCGGAAGTATTTATCCTATTGCCTACCGACACATGTTTACAGTTTATGAATAGTTTCACATAAATAGTACTATTTCCTCATAGTACAGTGCAATGTGATGTCCGAAATGGCTGACAAAATTAGGTAATAACACGAAATATATGGAAGGCAATATAAGGTATATGTATAGCTTGGAAATTGTGACCGTTGCTCGCTCGCTCCGCTCGCTCGTAAAAATCTAGTCCAACCTCGCAACCGATACCACACGTTCGAAAATTTGAAATATGTCGCCACCATATCGAATAATGAACGCAAGATGGATTGGTTTTAGGTTAGGCTATAGTTTTCGAGCGAGCGCAGCGAGCGAGAGACGCGTATAGGTGTGTCATAAACCAACGGTTTGGCACATACGGACATTGAAATATTCGCACCAGCCCGAGGAGCCGGAAGTCCTTATCCTATTGCCTTCTGACAAATGTTTACGGTTTACCAATAGTTTCACATAATTAGTACCGTTTCCTCATAGTACAGTGCAACGTGATGTCCGAAATTGCTGACAAAATTAGGTACAAGCACGAAATATATGCAAGACAATATATGGTATATGTATAGCTTGGAAATTGTGACCGTTGCTCGCTCGCTCCACTCGCTCGTAAAAATCTAGTCCAACCCCACAACCGATCCGACACGTTCGCAAATTTGAAATATGTCGCCATCATATCGAATAATGAACGGAAGATGGATTGGTTTTAGGTTACGCTATAGCTTTCGTGCGAGCGCAGCGAACGATAGACGCGTAAAGGTGTGTCACAAACCATCGGTTTGGCACATACGGACATTGATATATTCGCACCAGCCCGAGGAGCCGGAAGTCTTTATCCTATTGCCTTCTGACAAATGTTTACGGTTTACCAATAGTTTCACATAATTAGTACCGTTTCCTCATAGTACAGTGCAACGTGATGTCCGAAATGGCTGACAAAATTAGGTACAAGCACGAAATATATGCAAGACAATATATGGTATATGTATAGCTTGGAAATTGTGACCGTTGCTCGCTCGCTCCGCTCGCTCGAAAAAATCTAGTCCAACCTCACAACCGATCCGACACGTTCGCAAATTTGAAATATGTCGCCATCATATCGAATAATGAACGCAAGATGGATTGGTTTTAGGTTAGGTTATAGTTTTCGAGCGAGCGCCGCGAGCGAGTGACGCGTAATGGTGTGTCATAAACCAACGGTTTGGCACATACGGACATTGAAATATTCGCACCAGCCCGAGGAGCCGGAAGTATTTATCCTCTTGCCTACCGACACATGTTTACAGTTTATGAATAGTTTCACATAAATAGTACCATTTCCTCATAGTACAGTGCAATGTGATGTCCGAAATGGCTGACAAAATTAGGTAATAACACGAAATATATGGAAGGCAATATAAGGTATATGTATAGCTTGGAAATTGTGACCGTTGCTCGCTCGCTCCGCTCGCTCGTAAAAATCTAGTCCAACGCCACAACCGATCCGACACGTTCGCAAATTTGAAATATGTCGCCATCATATCGAATAATGAACGCAAGATGGATTGGTTTTAGGTTATGTTATAGTTTTCGAGCGAGCGCCGCGAGCGAGAGACGCGTAATGGTGTGTCATAAACCAACGGTTTGGCACATACGGACATTGAAATATTCGCACCAGCCCGAGGAGCCGGAAGTATTTATCCTATTGCCTACCGACACATGTTTACAGTTTATGAATAGTTTCACATAAATAGTACTATTTCCTCATAGTACAGTGCAATATGATGTCCGAAATGGCTGACAAAATTAGGTAATAACACGAAATATATGGAAGGCAATATAAGGTATATGTATAGCTTGGAAATTGTGACCGTTGCTCGCTCGCTCCGCTCGCTCGTAAAAATCTAGTCCAACCCCACAACCGATCCGACACGTTCGCAAATTTGAAATATGTCGCCATCATATCGAATAATGAACGCAAGATGGATTGCTTTTAGGTTAAGCTATAGTTTTCGAGCGAGCGCAGCGAGCGAGAGACGCGTATAGGTGTGTCATAAACCAACGGTTTGGAACATACGGACATTGAAATATTCGCACCAGCCCGAGGAGCCGGAAGTATTTATCCTATTGCCTACCGACACATGTTTACAGTTTATGAATAGTTTCACATAAATAGTACTATTTCCTCATAGTACAGTGCAATGTGATGTCCGAAATGACTGACAAAATTAGGTAATAACACGAAATATATGGAAGGCAATATAAGGTATATGTATAGCTTGGAAATTGTGACCGTTGCTCGCTCGCTCCGCTCGCTCGTAAAAATCTAGTCCAACCCCACAACCGATCCGACACGTTCGCAAATTTGAAATATGTCGCCATCATATCGAATAATGAACGCAAGATGGATTGGTTTTAGGTTAGGTTATAGTTTTCGAGCGAGCGCCGCGAGCGAGAGACGCGTAATGGTGTGTCATAAACCAACGGTTTGGCACATACGGACATTGAAATATTCGCACCAGCCCGAGGAGCCGGAAGTATTTATCCTATTGCCTACCGACACATGTTTACAGTTTATGAATAGTTTCACATAAATAGTACTATTTCCTCATAGTACAGTGCAATATGATGTCCGAAATGGCTGACAAAATTAGGTAATAACACGAAATATATGGAAGGCAATATAAGGTATATGTATAGCTTGGAAATTGTGACCGTTGCTCGCTCGCTCCGCTCGCTCGTAAAAATCTAGTCCAACCCCACAACCGATCCGACACGTTCGCAAATTTGAAATATGTCGCCATCATATCGAATAATGAACGCAAGATGGATTGGTTTTAGGTTAGGCTATAGTTTTCGAGCGAGCGCAGCGAGCGAGAGACGCGTATAGGTGTGTCATAAACCAACGGTTTGGCACATACGGACATTGAAATATTCGCACCAGCCCGAGGAGCCGGAAGTCCATATCCTATTGCCTTCTGACAAATGTTTACGGTTTACCAATAGTTTCACATAATTAGTACCGTTTCCTCATCGTACAGTGCAACTTGATGTCCGAAATGGCTGACAAAATTAGGTAATAACACGAAATATATGGAAGGCAATATAAGGTATATGTATAGCTTGGAAATTGTGACCGTTGCTCGCTCGCTCCGCTCGCTCGTAAAAATCTAGTCCAACCCCACAACCGATCCGACACGTTCGCAAATTTGAAATATGTCGCCATGATATCGAATAATGAACGCAAGATGGATTGGTTTTAGGTTAGGCTATAGTTTTCGAGCGAGCGCAGCGAGCGAGAGACGCGTATAGGTGTGTCATAAACCAACGGTTTGGCACATACGGACATTGAAATATTCGCACCAGCCCGAGGAGCCGGAAGTATTTATCCTATTGCCTACCGACACATGTTTACAGTTTATGAATAGTTTCACATAAATAGCACTATTTCCACATAGTACAATGCAACGTGATGTCCGAAATGGCAGACAAAATTAGGTAATAACACGACATATATGCAAGGCGATATAAGGTGTATGTATAGGTTGGAAATTGTGATCGTTGCTCGCTCGCTCCGCTCGCTCGAAAAAATCTAGTCCAACCTCACAACCGATCCGACACGTTCGCAAATTTGAAATATGTCGCCACCATATCGAATAATGAACGCAAGATGGATTGGTTTTAGGTTAGGCTATAGTTTTCGAGCGAGCGCCGCGAGCGAGATACGCTTATAGGTGTGTCATAAACCAACGGTTTGGCACATACGGACATTGAAATATTCGCACCAGCCCGAGGAGCCGGAAGTATTTATCCTATTGCCTACCGACACATGTTTACAGTTTATCAATAGTTTCACATAAATAGTACTATTTCCTCATAGTACAGTGCAATGTGATGTCCGAAATGGCTGACAAAATTAGGTAATAACACGAAATATATGGAAGGCAATATAAGGTATATGTATAGCTTGGAAATTGTGACCGTTGCTCGCTCGCTCCGCACGCTCGTAAAAATCTAGTCCAACCTCACAACCGATCCCACACGTTCGCAAATTTGAAATATGTCGCCACCATATCGAATAATGAACGGAAGATGGATTGGTTTTAGGTTAGGCTATTGCTTTCGTGCGAGCGCAGCGAACGATAGACGCGTAAAGGTGTGTCACAAACCATCGGTTTGGCACATACGGACATTGATATATTCGCACCAGCCCGAGGAGCCGGAAGTCTTTATCCTATTGCCTTCTGACAAATGTTTACGGTTTACCAATAGTTTCACATAATTAGTACCGTTTCCTCATAGTACAGTGCAACGTGATGTCCGAAATGGCTGACAAAATTAGGTACAAGCACGAAATATATGCAAGACAATATATGGTATATGTATAGCTTGGAAATTGTGACCGTTGCTCGCTCGCTCCGCTCGCTCGTAAAAATCTAGTCCAACCTCACAACCGATCCCACACGTTCGCAAATTTGAAATATGTCGCCACCATATCGAATAATGAACGGAAGATGGATTGGTTTTAGGTTAGGCTATAGTTTTCGAGCGAGCGCAGCGAGCGAGAGACACGTATAGGTGTGTCATAAACCAACGGTTTGGAACATACGGACATTGAAATATTCGCACCAGCCCGAGGAGCCGGAAGTATTTATCCTATTGCCTACCGACACATGTTTACAGTTTATGAAAAGTTTCACATAAATAGTACTATTTCCTCATAGTACAGTGCAATGTGATGTCCGAAATGGCTGACAAAATTAGGTAATAACACGAAATATATGGAAGGCAATATAAGGTATATGTATAGCTTGGAAATTGTGACCGTTGCTCGCTCGCTCCGCTCGCTCGTAAAAATCTAGTCCAACCTCGCAACCGATCCCACACGTTCGCAAATTTGAAATATGTCGCCACCATATCGAATAATGAACGCAAGATGGAATGGTTTTATGTTAGGCTATAGTTTTCGAGCGAGCGCAGCGAGCGAGAGACGCGTATAGGTGTGTCATAAACCAACGGTTTGGCACATACGGACATTGAAATATTCGCACCAGCCCGAGGAGCCGGAAGTCCTTATCCTATTGCCTTCTGACAAATGTTTACGGTTTACCAATAGTTTCACATAATTAGTACCGTTTCCTCATAGTACAGTGCAACGTGATGTCCGAAATGGCTGACAAAATTAGGTACAAGCACGAAATATATGCAAGACAATATATGGTATATGTATAGCTTGGAAATTGTGACCGCTGCTCGCTCGCTCCGCTCGCTCGTAAAAATCTAGTCCAACCCCACAACCGATCCGACACGTTCGCAAATTTGAAATATGTCGCCATCATATCGAATAATGAACGCAAGATGGATTGGTTTTAGGTTAGGCTATAGTTTTCGAGCGAGCGCAGCGAGCGAGAGACGCGTATAGGTGTGTCATAAACCAACGGTTTGGAACATACGGACATTGAAATATTCGCACCAGCCCGAGGAGCCGGAAGTATTTATCCTATTGCCTACCGACACATGTTTACAGTTTATGAATAGTTTGAAGTAAATAGTACTATTTCCTCATAGTACAGTGCAATGTGATGTCCGAAATGGCTGACAAAATTAGGTAATAACACGAAATATATGGAAGGCAATATAAGGTATATGTATAGCTTGGAAATTGTGACCGTTGCTCGCTCGCTCCGCTCGCTCGTAAAAATCTAGTCCAACCCCACAACCGATCCGACACGTTCGCAAATTTGAAATATGTCGCCATCATATCGAATAATGAACGCAAGATGGATTGGTTTTAGGTTAGGCTATAGTTTTCGAGCGAGCGCAGCGAGCGAGAGACGCGTATAGGTGTGTCATAAACCAACGGTTTGGAACATACGGACATTGAAATATTCGCACCAGCCCGAGGAGCCGGAAGTATTTATCCTATTGCCTACCGACACATGTTTACAGTTTATGAATAGTTTCACATAAATAGTACTATTTCCTCATAGTACAGTGCAATGTGATGTCCGAAATGGCTGACAAAATTAGGTAATAACACGAAATATATGGAAGGCAATATAAGGTATATGTATAGCTTGGAAATTGAGACCGTTGCTCGCTCGCTCCGCTCGCTCGTAAAAATCTAGTCCAACCTCGCAACCGATCCCACACGTTCGCAAATTTGAAATATGTCGCCACCATATCGAATAATGAACGGAAGATGGATTGGTTTTAGGTTAGGCTATAGTTTTCGAGCGAGCGCAGCGAGCGAGAGACACGTATAGGTGTGTCATAAACAAACGGTTTGGCACACACGGACATTGAAATATTCGCACCAGCCCGAGGAGCCGGAAGTATTTATCCTATTGCCTACCGACACATGTTTACAGTTTATGAATAGTTTCACATAAATAGCACTATTTCCACATAGTACAATGCAACGTGATGTCCGAAATGGCTGACAAAATTAGGTAATAACACGACATATATGCAAGGCGATATAAGGTGTATGTATAGGTTGGAAGTTGTGATCGTTGCTCGCTCGCTCCGCTCGCTCGAAAAAATCTAGTCCAACCTCACAACCGATCCGACACGTTCGCAAATTTGAAATATGTCGCCACCATATCGAATAATGAACGCAAGATGGATTGGTTTTAGGTTAGGCTATAGTTTTCGAGCGAGCGCCGCGAGCGAGATACGCTTATAGGTGTGTCATAAACCAACGGTTTGGCACATACGGACATTGAAATATTCGCACCAGCCCGAGGAGCCGGAAGTATTTATCCTATTGCCTACCGACACATGTTTACAGTTTATGAATAGTTTCACATAAATAGTACTATTTCCTCATAGTACAGTGCAATGTGATGTCCGAAATGGCTGACAAAATTAGGTAATAACACGAAATATATGGAAGGCAATATAAGGTATATGTATAGCTTGGAAATTGTGACCGTTGCTCGCTCGCTCCGCTCGCTCGTAAAAATCTAGTCCAACCTCACAACCGATCCCACACGTTCGCAAATTTGAAATATGTCGCCACCATATCGAATAATGAACGGAAGATGGATTGGTTTTAGGTTAGGCTATAGCTTTCGTGCGAGCGCAGCGAACGATAGACGCGTAAAGGTGTGTCACAAACCATCGGTTTGGCACATACGGACATTGATATATTCGCACCAGCCCGAGGAGCCGGAAGTCTTTATCCTATTGCCTTCTGACAAATGTTTACGGTTTACCAATAGTTTCACATAATTAGTACCGTTTCCTCATAGTACAGTGCAACGTGATGTCCGAAATGGCTGACAAAATTAGGTACAAGCACGAAATATATGCAAGACAATATATGGTATATGTATAGCTTGGAAATTGTGACCGTTGCTCGCTCGCTCCGCTCGCTCGTAAAAATCTAGTCCAACCTCACAACCGATCCCACACGTTCGCAAATTTGAAATATGTCGCCACCATATCGAATAATGAACGGAAGATGGATTGGTTTTAGGTTAGGCTATAGTTTTCGAGCGAGCGCAGCGAGCGAGAGACACGTATAGGTGTGTCATAAACCAACGGTTTGGAACATACGGACATTGAAATATTCGCACCAGCCCGAGGAGCCGGAAGTATTTATCCTATTGCCTACCGACACATGTTTACAGTTTATGAAAAGTTTCACATAAATAGTACTATTTCCTCATAGTACAGTGCAATGTGATGTCCGAAATGGCTGACAAAATTAGGTAATAACACGAAATATATGGAAGGCAATATAAGGTATATGTATAGCTTGGAAATTGTGACCGTTGCTCGCTCGCTCCGCTCGCTCGTAAAAATCTAGTCCAACCTCGCAACCGATCCCACACGTTCGCAAATTTGAAATATGTCGCCACCATATCGAATAATGAACGCAAGATGGAATGGTTTTATGTTAGGCTATAGTTTTCGAGCGAGCGCAGCGAGCGAGAGACGCGTATAGGTGTGTCATAAACCAACGGTTTGGCACATACGGACATTGAAATATTCGCACCAGCCCGAGGAGCCGGAAGTCCTTATCCTATTGCCTTCTGACAAATGTTTACGGTTTACCAATAGTTTCACATAATTAGTACCGTTTCCTCATAGTACAGTGCAACGTGATGTCCGAAATGGCTGACAAAATTAGGTACAAGCACGAAATATATGCAAGACAATATATGGTATATGTATAGCTTGGAAATTGTGACCGCTGCTCGCTCGCTCCGCTCGCTCGTAAAAATCTAGTCCAACCCCACAACCGATCCGACACGTTCGCAAATTTGAAATATGTCGCCATCATATCGAATAATGAACGCAAGATGGATTGGTTTTAGGTTAGGCTATAGTTTTCGAGCGAGCGCAGCGAGCGAGAGACGCGTATAGGTGTGTCATAAACCAACGGTTTGGAACATACGGACATTGAAATATTCGCACCAGCCCGAGGAGCCGGAAGTATTTATCCTATTGCCTACCGACACATGTTTACAGTTTATGAATAGTTTGAAGTAAATAGTACTATTTCCTCATAGTACAGTGCAATGTGATGTCCGAAATGGCTGACAAAATTAGGTAATAACACGAAATATATGGAAGGCAATATAAGGTATATGTATAGCTTGGAAATTGTGACCGTTGCTCGCTCGCTCCGCTCGCTCGTAAAAATCTAGTCCAACCCCACAACCGATCCGACACGTTCGCAAATATGAAATATGTCGCCACCATATCGAATAATGAACGGAAGATGGATTGGTTTTAGGTTAGGCTATAGTTTTCGAGCGAGCGCAGCGAGCGAGAGACACGTATAGGTGTGTCATAAACAAACGGTTTGGCACACACGGACATTGAAATATTCGCACCAGCCCGAGGAGCCGGAAGTATTTATCCTATTGCCTACCGACACATGTTTACAGTTTATGAATAGTTTCACATAAATAGCACTATTTCCACATAGTACAATGCAACGTGATGTCCGAAATGGCTGACAAAATTAGGTAATAACACGACATATATGCAAGGCGATATAAGGTGTATGTATAGGTTGGAAGTTGTGATCGTTGCTCGCTCGCTCCGCTCGCTCGAAAAAATCTAGTCCAACCTCACAACCGATCCGACACGTTCGCAAATTTGAAATATGTCGCCACCATATCGAATAATGAACGCAAGATGGATTGGTTTTAGGTTAGGCTATAGTTTTCGAGCGAGCGCCGCGAGCGAGATACGCTTATAGGTGTGTCATAAACCAACGGTTTGGCACATACGGACATTGAAATATTCGCACCAGCCCGAGGAGCCGGAAGTATTTATCCTATTGCCTACCGACACATGTTTACAGTTTATGAATAGTTTCACATAAATAGTACTATTTCCTCATAGTACAGTGCAATGTGATGTCCGAAATGGCTGACAAAATTAGGTAATAACACGAAATATATGGAAGGCAATATAAGGTATATGTATAGCTTGGAAATTGTGACCGTTGCTCGCTCGCTCCGCTCGCTCGTAAAAATCTAGTCCAACCTCACAACCGATCCCACACGTTCGCAAATTTGAAATATGTCGCCACCATATCGAATAATGAACGGAAGATGGATTGGTTTTAGGTTAGGCTATAGCTTTCGTGCGAGCGCAGCGAACGATAGACGCGTAAAGGTGTGTCACAAACCATCGGTTTGGCACATACGGACATTGATATATTCGCACCAGCCCGAGGAGCCGGAAGTCTTTATCCTATTGCCTTCTGACAAATGTTTACGGTTTACCAATAGTTTCACATAATTAGTACCGTTTCCTCATAGTACAGTGCAACGTGATGTCCGAAATGGCTGACAAAATTAGGTACAAGCACGAAATATATGCAAGACAATATATGGTATATGTATAGCTTGGAAATTGTGACCGTTGCTCGCTCGCTCCGCTCGCTCGTAAAAATCTAGTCCAACCTCACAACCGATCCCACACGTTCGCAAATTTGAAATATGTCGCCACCATATCGAATAATGAACGGAAGATGGATTGGTTTTAGGTTAGGCTATAGTTTTCGAGCGAGCGCAGCGAGCGAGAGACACGTATAGGTGTGTCATAAACCAACGGTGTGGAACATACGGACATTGAAATATTCGCACCAGCCCGAGGAGCCGGAAGTATTTATCCTATTGCCTACCGACACATGTTTACAGTTTATGAATAGTTTCACATAAATAGTACTATTTCCTCATAGTACAGTTCAATGTGATGTCCGAAATGGCTGACAAAATTAGGTAATAACACGAAATATATGGAAGGCAATATAAGGTATATGTATAGCTTGGAAATTGTGACCGTTGCTCGCTCGCTCCGCTCGCTCGTAAAAATCTAGTCCAACCCCACAACCGATCCGACACGTTCGCAAATTTGATATATGTCGCCATCATATCGAATAATGAACGCAAGATGGATTGGTTTTAGGTTAGGCTATAGTTTTCGAGCGAGCGCAGCGAGCGAGAGACGCGTATAGGTGTGTCATAAACCAACGGTTTGGCACATACGGACATTGAAATATTCGCACCAGCCCGAGGAGCCGGAAGTCCTTATCCTATTGCCTTCTGACAAATGTTTACGGTTTACCAATAATTTCACATAATTAGTACCGTTTCCTCATAGTACAGTGCAACGTGATGTACGAAATGGCTGACAAAATTAGGTACAAGCACGAAATATATGCAAGACAATATATGGTATATGTATAGCTTGGAAATTGTGACCGCTGCTCGCTCGCTCCGCTCGCTCGTAAAAATCTAGTCCAAACCCACAACCGATCCGACACGTTCGCAAATTTGAAATATGTCGCCATCATATCGAATAATGAACGCAAGATGCATTGGTTTTAGGTTAGGCTATAGTTTCCGAGCGAGCGCAGCGAGCGAGAGACGCGTATAGGTGTGTCATAAACCAACGGTTTGGAACATACGGACATTGAAATATTCGCACCAGCCCGAGGAGCCGGAAGTATTTATCCTATTGCCTACCGACATATGTTTACAGTTTATGAATAGTTTCACATAAATAGTACTATTTCCTCATAGTACAGTGCAATGTGATGTCCGAAATGGCTGACAAAATTAGGTAATAACACGAAATATATGGAAGGCAAAATAAGGTATATGTATAGCTTGGAAATTGTGACCGTTGCTCGCTCGCTCCGCTCGCTCGTAAAAATCTAGTCCAACCCCACAACCGATCCGACACGTTCGCAAATTTGAAATATGTCGCCATCATATCGAATAATGAACGCAAGATGGATTGGTTTTAGGTTAGGCTATAGTTTTCGAGCGAGCGCAGCGAGCGAGAGACGCGTATAGGTGTGTCATAAACCAACGGTTTGGAACATACGGACATTGAAATATTCGCACCAGCCCGAGGAGCCGGAAGTATTTATCCTATTGCCTACCGACACATGTTTACAGTTTATGAATAGTTTCACATAAATAGTACTATTTCCTCATAGTACAGTGCAATGTGATGTCCGAAATGGCTGACAAAATTAGGTAATAACACGAAATATATGGAAGGCAATATAAGGTATATGTATAGCTTGGAAATTGTGACCGTTGCTCGCTCGCTCCGCTCGCTCGTAAAAATCTAGTCCAACCTCGCAACCGATCCCACACGTTCGCAAATTTGAAATATGTCGCCACCATATCGAATAATGAACGGAAGATGGATTGGTTTTAGGTTAGGCTATAGTTTTCGAGCGAGCGCAGCGAGCGAGAGACACGTATAGGTGTGTCATAAACAAACGGTTTGGCACACACGGACATTGAAATATTCGCACCAGCCCGAGGAGCCGGAAGTATTTATCCTATTGCCTACCGACACATGTTTACAGTTTATGAATAGTTTTCACATAAATAGCACTATTTCCACATAGTACAATGCAACGTGATGTCCGAAATGGCTGACAAAATTAGGTAATAACACGACATATATGCAAGGCGATATAAGGTGTATGTATAGGTTGGAAATTGTGATCGTTGCTCGCTCGCTCCGCTCGCTCGAAAAAATCTAGTCCAACCTCACAACCGATCCGACACGTTCGCAAATTTGAAATATGTCGCCACCATATCGAATAATGAACGCAAGATGGATTGGTTTTAGGTTAGGCTATAGTTTTCGAGCGTGCGCCGCGAGCGAGATACGCTTATAGGTGTGTCATAAACCAACGGTTTGGCACATACGGACATTGAAATATTCGCACCAGCCCGAGGAGCCGGAAGTATTTATCCTATTGCCTACCGACACATGTTTACAGTTTATGAATAGTTTCACATAAATAGTACTATTTCCTCATAGTTCAGTGCAATGTGATGTCCGAAATGGCTGACAAAATTAGGTAATAACACGAAATATATGGAAGGCAATATAAGGAATATGTATAGCTTGGAAATTGTGACCGTTGCTCGCTCGCTCCGCTCGCTCGTAAAAATCTAGTCCAACCTCGCAACCGATCCCACACGTTCGCAAATTTGAAATATGTCGCCACCATATCGAATAATGAACGCAAGATGGAATGGTTTTATGTTAGGCTATAGTTTTCGAGCGAGCGCAGCGAGCGAGAGACGCGTATAGGTGTGTCACAAACCATCGGTTTGGCACATACGGACATTGAAATATTCGCACCAGCCCGAGGAGCCGGAAGTCCTTATCCTATTGCCTTCTGACAAATGTTTACGGTTTACCAATAGTTTCACATAATTAGTACCGTTTCCTCATAGTACAGTGCAACGTGATGTCCGAAATGGCTGACAAAATTAGGTACAAGCACGAAATATATGCAAGACAATATATGGTATATGTATAGCTTGGAAATTGTGACCGCTGCTCGCTCGCTCCGCTCGCTCGTAAAAATCTAGTCCAACCCCACAACCGATCCGACACGTTCGCAAATTTGAAATATGTCGCCATCATATCGAATAATGAACGCAAGATGGATTGGTTTTAGGTTAGGCTATAGTTTTCGAGCGAGCGCAGCGAGCGAGAGACGCGTATAGGTGTGTCATAAACCAACGGTTTGGAACATACGGACATTGAAATATTCGCACCAGCCCGAGGAGCCGGAAGTATTTATCCTATTGCCTACCGACACATGTTTACAGTTTATGAATAGTTTCACATAAATAGTACTATTTCCTCATAGTACAGTGCAATGTGATGTCCGAAACGGCTGACAAAATTAGGTAATAACACGAAATATATGGAAGGCAATATAAGGTATATGTATAGCTTGGAAATTGTGACCGTTGCTCGCTCGCTCCGCTCGCTCGTAAAAATCTAGTCCAACCTCACAACCGATCCCACACGTTCGCAAATTTGAAATATGTCGCCACCATATCGAATAATGAACGGAAGATGGATTGGTTTTAGGTTAGGCTATAGCTTTCGTGCGAGCGCAGCGAACGATAGACGCGTAAAGGTGTGTCACAAACCATCGGTTTGGCACATACGGACATTGATATATTCGCACCAGCCCGAGGAGCCGGAAGTCTTTATCCTATTGCCTTCTGACAAATGTTTACGGTTTACCAATAGTTTCACATAATTAGTACCGTTTCCTCATAGTACAGTGCAACGTGATGTCCGAAATGGCTGACAAAATTAGGTACAAGCACGAAATATATGCAAGACAATATATGGTATATGTATAGCTTGGAAATTGTGACCGTTGCTCGCTCGCTCCGCTCGCTCGTAAAAATCTAGTCCAACCTCACAACCGATCCCACACGTTCGCAAATTTGAAATATGTCGCCACCATATCGAATAATGAACGGAAGATGGATTGGTTTTAGGTTAGGCTATAGTTTTCGAGCGAGCGCAGCGAGCGAGAGACACGTATAGGTGTGTCATAAACCAACGGTGTGGAACATACGGACATTGAAATATTCGCACCAGCCCGAGGAGCCGGAAGTATTTATCCTATTGCCTACCGACACATGTTTACAGTTTATGAATAGTTTCACATAAATAGTACTATTTCCTCATAGTACAGTTCAATGTGATGTCCGAAATGGCTGACAAAATTAGGTAATAACACGAAATATATGGAAGGCAATATAAGGTATATGTATAGCTTGGAAATTGTGACCGTTGCTCGCTCGCTCCGCTCGCTCGTAAAAATCTAGTCCAACCTCACAACCGATCCCACACGTTCGCAAATTTGAAATATGTCGCCACCATATCGAATAATGAACGGAAGATGGATTGGTTTTAGGTTAGGCTATAGTTTTCGAGCGAGCGCAGCGAGCGAGAGACACGTATAGGTGTGTCATAAACCAACGGTGTGGAACATACGGACATTGAAATATTCGCACCAGCCCGAGGAGCCGGAAGTATTTATCCTATTGCCTACCGACACATGTTTACAGTTTATGAATAGTTTCACATAAATAGTACTATTTCCTCATAGTACAGTTCAATGTGATGTCCGAAATGGCTGACAAAATTAGGTAATAACACGAAATATATGGAAGGCAATATAAGGTATATGTATAGCTTGGAAATTGTGACCGTTGCTCGCTCGCTCCGCTCGCTCGTAAAAATCTAGTCCAACCCCACAACCGATCCGACACGTTCGCAAATTTGAAATATGTCGCCATCATATCGAATAATGAACGCAAGATGGATTGGTTTTAGGTTAGGCTATAGTTTTCGAGCGAGCGCAGCGAGCGAGAGACGCGTATAGGTGTGTCATAAACCAACGGTTTGGCACATACGGACATTGAAATATTCGCACCAGCCCGAGGAGCCGGAAGTCCTTATCCTATTGCCTTCTGACAAATGTTTACGGTTTACCAATAATTTCACATAATTAGTACCGTTTTCCTCATAGTACAGTGCAACGTGATGTCCGAAATGGCTGACAAAATTAGGTACAAGCACGAAATATATGCAAGACAATATATGGTATATGTATAGCTTGGAAATTGTGACCGCTGCTCGCTCGCTCCGCTCGCTCGTAAAAATCTAGTCCAACCCCACAACCGATCCGACACGTTCGCAAATTTGAAATATGTCGCCATCATATCGAATAATGAACGCAAGATGCATTGGTTTTAGGTTAGGCTATAGTTTTCGAGCGAGCGCAGCGAGCGAGAGACGCGTATAGGTGTGTCATAAACCAACGGTTTGGAACATACGGACATTGAAATATTCGCACCAGCCCGAGGAGCCGGAAGTATTTATCCTATTGCCTACCGACATATGTTTACAGTTTATGAATAGTTTCACATAAATAGTACTATTTCCTCATAGTACAGTGCAATGTGATGTCCGAAATGGCTGACAAAATTAGGTAATAACACGAAATATATGGAAGGCAAAATAAGGTATATGTATAGCTTGGAAATTGTGACCGTTGCTCGCTCGCTCCGCTCGCTCGTAAAAATCTAGTCCAACCCCACAACCGATCCGACACGTTCGCAAATTTGAAATATGTCGCCATCATATCGAATAATGAACGCAAGATGGATTGGTTTTAGGTTAGGCTATAGTTTTCGAGCGAGCGCAGCGAGCGAGAGACGCGTATAGGTGTGTCATAAACCAACGGTTTGGAACATACGGACATTGAAATATTCGCACCAGCCCGAGGAGCCGGAAGTATTTATCCTATTGCCTACCGACACATGTTTACAGTTTATGAATAGTTTCACATAAATAGTACTATTTCCTCATAGTACAGTGCAATGTGATGTCCGAAATGGCTGACAAAATTAGGTAATAACACGAAATATATGGAAGGCAATATAAGGTATATGTATAGCTTGGAAATTGTGACCGTTGCTCGCTCGCTCCGCTCGCTCGTAAAAATCTAGTCCAACCTCGCAACCGATCCCACACGTTCGCAAATTTGAAATATGTCGCCACCATATCGAATAATGAACGGAAGATGGATTGGTTTTAGGTTAGGCTATAGTTTTCGAGCGAGCGCAGCGAGCGAGAGACACTTATAGGTGTGTCATAAACAAACGGTTTGGCACACACGGACATTGAAATATTCGCATCAGCCCGAGGAGCCGGAAGTATTTATCCTATTGCCTACCGACACATGTTTACAGTTTATGAATAGTTTCACATAAATAGCACTATTTCCACATAGTACAATGCAACGTGATGTCCGAAATGGCTGACAAAATTAGGTAATAACACGACATATATGCAAGGCGATATAAGGTGTATGTATAGGTTGGAAATTGTGATCGTTGCTCGCTCGCTCCGCTCGCTCGAAAAAATCTAGTCCAACCTCACAACCGATCCGACACGTTCGCAAATTTGAAATATGTGGCCACCATATCGAATAATGAACGCAAGATGGATTGGTTTTAGGTTAGGCTATAGTTTTCGAGCGAGCGCCGCGAGCGAGATACGCTTATAGGTGTGTCATAAACCAACGGTTTGGCACATACGGACATTGAAATATTCGCACCAGCCCGAGGAGCCGGAAGTATTTATCCTATTGCCTACCGACACATGTTTACAGTTTATGAATAGTTTCACATAAATAGTACTATTTCCTCATAGTTCAGTGCAATGTGATGTCCGAAATGGCTGACAAAATTAGGTAATAACACGAAATATATGGAAGGCAATATAAGGTATATGTATAGCTGGGAAATTGTGACCGTTGCTCGCTCGCTCCGCTCGCTCGTAAAAATCTAGTCCAACCTCGCAACCGATCCCACACGTTCGCAAATTTGAAATATGTCGCCACCATATCGAATAATGAACGCAAGATGGAATGGTTTTATGTTAGGCTATAGTTTTCGAGCGAGCGCAGCGAGCGAGAGACGCGTATAGGTGTGTCATAAACCAACGGTTTGGCACATACGGACATTGAAATATTCGCACCAGCCCGAGGAGCCGGAAGTCCTTATCCTATTGCCTTCTGACAAATGTTTACGGTTTACCAATAGTTTCACATAATTAGTACCGTTTCCTCATAGTACAGTGCAACGTGATGTCCGAAATGGCTGACAAAATTAGGTACAAGCACGAAATATATGCAAGACAATATATGGTATATGTATAGCTTGGAAATTGTGACCGCTGCTCGCTCGCTCCGCTCGCTCGTAAAAATCTAGTCCAACCCCACAACCGATCCGACACGTTCGCAAATTTGAAATATGTCGCCCCTCATATCGAATAATGAACGCAAGATGGATTGGTTTTAGGTTAGGCTATAGTTTTCGAGCGAGCGCAGCGAGCGAGAGACGCGTATAGGTGTGTCATAAACCAACGGTTTGGAACATACGGACATTGAAATATTCGCACCAGCCCGAGGAGCCGGAAGTATTTATCCTATTGCCTACCGACACATGTTTACAGTTTATGAATAGTTTGAAGTAAATAGTACTATTTCCTCATAGTACAGTGCAATGTGATGTCCGAAATGGCTGACAAAATTAGGTAATAACACGAAATATATGGAAGGCAATATAAGGTATATGTATAGCTTGGAAATTGTGACCGTTGCTCGCTCGCTCCGCTCGCTCGTAAAAATCTAGTCAACCCCACAACCGATCCGACACGTTCGCAAATTTGAAATATGTCGCCATCATATCGAATAATGAACGCAAGATGGATTGGTTTTAGGTTAGGCTATTGTTTTCGAGCGAGCGCAGCGAGCGAGAGACGCGTATAGGTGTGTCATAAACCAACGGTTTGGAACATACGGACATTGAAATATTCGCACCAGCCCGAGGAGCCGGAAGTATTTATCCTATTGCCTACCGACACATGTTTACAGTTTATGAATAGTTTCACATAAATAGTACTATTTCCTCATAGTACAGTGCAATGTGATGTCCGAAACGGCTGACAAAATTAGGTAATAACACGAAATATATGGAAGGCAATATAAGGTATATGTATAGCTTGAAATTGAGACCGTTGCTCGCTCGCTCCGCTCGCTCGTAAAAATCTAGTCCAACCTCGCAACCGATCCCACACGTTCGCAAATTTGAAATATGTCGCCACCATATCGAATAATGAACGGAAGATGGATTGGTTTTAGGTTAGGCTATAGTTTTCGAGCGAGCGCAGCGAGCGAGAGACACGTATAGGTGTGTCATAAACAAACGGTTTGGCACACACGGACATTGAAATATTCGCACCAGCCCGAGGAGCCGGAAGTATTTATCCTATTGCCTACCGACACATGTTTACAGTTTATGAATAGTTCCACATAAATAGCACTATTTCCACATAGTACAATGCAACGTGATGTCCGAAATGGCTGACAAAATTAGGTAATAACACGACATATATGCAAGGCGATATAAGGTGTATGTATAGGTTGGAAATTGTGATCGTTGCTCGCTCGCTCCGCTCGCTCGAAAAAATCTAGTCCAACCTCACAACCGATCCGACACGTTCGCAAATTTGAAATATGTCGCCACCATATCGAATAATGAACGCAAGATGGATTGGTTTTAGGTTAGGCTATAGTTTTCGAGCGAGCGCCGCGAGCGAGATACGCTTATAGGTGTGTCATAAACCAACGGTTTGGCACATACGGACATTGAAATATTCGCACCAGCCCGAGGAGCCGGAAGTATTTATCCTATTGCCTACCGACACATGTTTACAGTTTATGAATAGTTTCACATAAATAGTACTATTTCCTCATAGTACAGTGCAATGTGATGTCCGAAATGGCTGACAAAATTAGGTAATAACACGAAATATATGGAAGGCAATATAAGGTATATGTATAGCTTGGAAATTGTGACCGTTGCTCGCTCGCTCCGCTCGCTCGTAAAAATCTAGTCCAACCTCACAACCGATCCCACACGTTCGCAAATTTGAAATATGTCGCCACCATATCGAATAATGAACGGAAGATGGATTGGTTTTAGGTTAGGCTATAGCTTTCGTGCGAGCGCAGCGAACGATAGACGCGTAAAGGTGTGTCACAAACCATCGGTTTGGCACATACGGACATTGATATATTCGCACCAGCCCGAGGAGCCGGAAGTCTTTATCCTATTGCCTTCTGACAAATGTTTACGGTTTACCAATAGTTTCACATAATTAGTACCGTTTCCTCATAGTACAGTGCAACGTGATGTCCGAAATGGCTGACAAAATTAGGTACAAGCACGAAATATATGCAAGACAATATATGGTATATGTATAGCTTGGAAATTGTGACCGTTGCTCGCTCGCTCCGCTCGCTCGTAAAAATCTAGTCCAACCTCACAACCGATCCCACACGTTCGCAAATTTGAAATATGTCGCCACCATATCGAATAATGAACGGAAGATGGATTGGTTTTAGGTTAGGCTATAGTTTTCGAGCGAGCGCAGCGAGCGAGAGACACGTATAGGTGTGTCATAAACCAACGGTGTGGAACATACGGACATTGAAATATTCGCACCAGCCCGATGAGCCGGAAGTATTTATCCTATTGCCTACCGACACATGTTTACAGTTTATGAATAGTTTCACATAAATAGTACTATTTCCTCATAGTACAGTTCAATGTGATGTCCGAAATGGCTGACAAAATTAGGTAATAACACGAAATATATGGAAGGCAATATAAGGTATATGTATAGCTTGGAAATTGTGACCGTTGCTCGCTCGCTCCGCTCGCTCGTAAAAATCTAGTCCAACCCCACAACCGATCCGACACGTTCGCAAATTTGATATATGTCGCCATCATATCGAATAATGAACGCAAGATGGATTGGTTTTAGGTTAGGCTATAGTTTTCGAGCGAGCGCAGCGAGCGAGAGACGCGTATAGGTGTGTCATAAACCAACGGTTTGGCACATACGGACATTGAAATATTCGCACCAGCCCGAGGAGCCGGAAGTCCTTATCCTATTGCCTTCTGACAAATGTTTACGGTTTACCAATAATTTCACATAATTAGTACCGTTTCCTCATAGTACAGTGCAACGTGATGTCCGAAATGGCTGACAAAATTAGGTACAAGCACGAAATATATGCAAGACAATATATGGTATATGTATAGCTTGGAAATTGTGACCGCTGCTCGCTCGCTCCGCTCGCTCGTAAAAATCTAGTCCAACCCCACAACCGATCCGACACGTTCGCAAATTTGAAATATGTCGCCATCATATCGAATAATGAACGCAAGATGCATTGGTTTTAGGTTAGGCTATAGTTTTCGAGCGAGCGCAGCGAGCGAGAGACGCGTATAGGTGTGTCATAAACCAACGGTTTGGAACATACGGACATTGAAATATTCGCACCAGCCCGAGGAGCCGGAAGTATTTATCCTATTGCCTACCGACATATGTTTACAGTTTATGAATAGTTTCACATAAATAGTACTATTTCCTCATAGTACAGTGCAATGTGATGTCCGAAATGGCTGACAAAATTAGGTAATAACACGAAATATATGGAAGGCAAAATAAGGTATATGTATAGCTTGGAAATTGTGACCGTTGCTCGCTCGCTCCGCTCGCTCGTAAAAATCTAGTCCAACCCCACAACCGATCCGACACGTTCGCAAATTTGAAATATGTCGCCATCATATCGAATAATGAACGCAAGATGGATTGGTTTTAGGTTAGGCTATAGTTTTCGAGCGAGCGCAGCGAGCGAGAGACGCGTATAGGTGTGTCATAAACCAACGGTTTGGAACATACGGACATTGAAATATTCGCACCAGCCCGAGGAGCCGGAAGTATTTATCCTATTGCCTACCGACACATGTTTACAGTTTATGAATAGTTTCACATAAATAGTACTATTTCCTCATAGTACAGTGCAATGTGATGTCCGAAATGGCTGACAAAATTAGGTAATAACACGAAATATATGGAAGGCAATATAAGGTATATGTATAGCTTGGAAATTGTGACCGTTGCTCGCTCGCTCCGCTCGCTCGTAAAAATCTAGTCCAACCTCGCAACCGATCCCACACGTTCGCAAATTTGAAATATGTCGCCACCATATCGAATAATGAACGGAAGATGGATTGGTTTTAGGTTAGGCTATAGTTTTCGAGCGAGCGCAGCGAGCGAGAGACACGTATAGGTGTGTCATAAACAAACGGTTTGGCACACACGGACATTGAAATATTCGCACCAGCCCGAGGAGCCGGAAGTATTTATCCTATTGCCTACCGACACATGTTTACAGTTTATGAATAGTTTCACATAAATAGCACTATTTCCACATAGTACAATGCAACGTGATGTCCGAAATGGCTGACAAAATTAGGTAATAACACGACATATATGCAAGGCGATATAAGGTGTATGTATAGGTTGGAAATTGTGATCGTTGCTCGCTCGCTCCGCTCGCCCGAAAAAATCTAGTCCAACCTCACAACCGATCCGACACGTTCGCAAATTTGAAATATGTCGCCACCATATCGAATAATGAACGCAAGATGGATTGGTTTTAGGTTAGGCTATAGTTTTCGAGCGTGCGCCGCGAGCGAGATACGCTTATAGGTGTGTCATAAACCAACGGTTTGGCACATACGGACATTGAAATATTCGCACCAGCCCGAGGAGCCGGAAGTATTTATCCTATTGCCTACCGACACATGTTTACAGTTTATGAATAGTTTCACATAAATAGTACTATTTCCTCATAGTTCAGTGCAATGTGATGTCCGAAATGGCTGACAAAATTAGGTAATAACACGAAATATATGGAAGGCAATATAAGGAATATGTATAGCTTGGAAATTGTGACCGTTGCTCGCTCGCTCCGCTCGCTCGTAAAAATCTAGTCCAACCTCGCAACCGATCCCACACGTTCGCAAATTTGAAATATGTCGCCACCATATCGAATAATGAACGCAAGATGGAATGGTTTTATGTTAGGCTATAGTTTTCGAGCGAGCGCAGCGAGCGAGAGACGCGTATAGGTGTGTCACAAACCATCGGTTTGGCACATACGGACATTGAAATATTCGCACCAGCCCGAGGAGCCGGAAGTCCTTATCCTATTGCCTTCTGACAAATGTTTACGGTTTACCAATAGTTTCACATAATTAGTACCGTTTCCTCATAGTACAGTGCAACGTGATATCCGAAATGGCTGACAAAATTAGGTACAAGCACGAAATATATGCAAGACAATATATGGTATATGTATAGCTTGGAAATTGTGACCGCTGCTCGCTCGCTCCGCTCGCTCGTAAAAATCTAGTCCAACCCCACAACCGATCCGACACGTTCGCAAATTTGAAATATGTCGCCATCATATCGAATAATGAACGCAAGATGGATTGGTTTTAGGTTAGGCTATAGTTTTCGAGCGAGCGCAGCGAGCGAGAGACGCGTATAGGTGTGTCATAAACCAACGGTTTGGAACATACGGACATTGAAATATTCGCACCAGCCCGAGGAGCCGGAAGTATTTATCCTATTGCCTACCGACACATGTTTACAGTTTATGAATAGTTTGAAGTAAATAGTACTATTTCCTCATAGTACAGTGCAATGTGATGTCCGAAATGGCTGACAAAATTAGGTAATAACACGAAATATATGGAAGGCAATATAAGGTATATGTATAGCTTGGAAATTGTGACCGTTGCTCGCTCGCTCCGCTCGCTCGTAAAAATCTAGTCCAACCCCACAACCGATCCGACACGTTCGCAAATTTGAAATATGTCGCCATCATATCGAATAATGAACGCAAGATGGATTGGTTTTAGGTTAGGCTATAGTTTTCGAGCGAGCGCAGCGAGCGAGAGACGCGTATAGGTGTGCCATAAACCAACGGTTTGGAACATACGGACATTGAAATATTCGCACCAGCCCGAGGAGCCGGAAGTATTTATCCTATTGCCTACCGACACATGTTTACAGTTTATGAATAGTTTCACATAAATAGTACTATTTCCTCATAGTACAGTGCAATGTGATGTCCGAAACGGCTGACAAAATTAGGTAATAACACGAAATATATGGACGGCAATATAAGGTATATGTATAGCTTGGAAATTGAGACCGTTGCTCGCTCGCTCCGCTCGCTCGTAAAAATCTAGTCCAACCTCGCAACCGATCCCACACGTTCGCAAATTTGAAATATGTCGCCACCATATCGAATAATGAACGGAAGATGGATTGGTTTTAGGTTAGGCTATAGTTTTCGAGCGAGCGCAGCGAGCGAGAGACACGTATAGGTGTGTCATAAACAAACGGTTTGGCACACACGGGACATTGAAATATTCGCACCAGCCCGAGGAGCCGGAAGTCTTTATCCTATTGCCTTCTGACAAATGTTTACGGTTTACCAATAGTTTCACATAATTAGTACCGTTTCCTCATAGTACAGTGCAACGTGATGTCCGAAATGGCTGACAAAATTAGGTACAAGCACGAAATATATGCAAGACAATATATGGTATATGTATAGCTTGGAAATTGTGACCGCTGCTCGCTCGCTCCGCTCGCTCGTAAAAATCTAGTCCAACCCCACAACCGATCCGACACGTTCGCAAATTTGAAATATGTCGCCATCATATCGAATAATGAACGCAAGATGCATTGGTTTTAGGTTAGGCTATAGTTTTCGAGCGAGCGCAGCGAGCGAGAGACGCGTATAGGTGTGTCATAAACCAACGGTTTGGAACATACGGACATTGAAATATTCGCACCAGCCCGAGGAGCCGGAAGTATTTATCCTATTGCCTACCGACATATGTTTACAGTTTATGAATAGTTTCACATAAATAGTACTATTTCCTCATAGTACAGTGCAATGTGATGTCCGAAATGGCTGACAAAATTAGGTAATAACACGAAATATATGGAAGGCAAAATAAGGTATATGTATAGCTTGGAAATTGTGACGTTGCTCGCTCGCTCCGCTCGCTCGTAAAAATCTAGTCCAACCCCACAACCGATCCGACACGTTCGCAAATTTGAAATATGTCGCCATCATATCGAATAATGAACGCAAGATGGATTGGTTTTAGGTTAGGCTATAGTTTTCGAGCGAGCGCAGCGAGCCAGAGACGCGTATAGGTGTGTCATAAACCAACGGTTTGGAACATACGGACATTGAAATATTCGCACCAGCCCGAGGAGCCGGAAGTATTTATCCTATTGCCTACCGACACATGTTTACAGTTTATGAATAGTTTCACATAAATAGTACTATTTCCTCATAGTACAGTGCAATGTGATGTCCGAAATGGCTGACAAAATTAGGTAATAACACGAAATATATGGAAGGCAATATAAGGTATATGTATAGCTTGGAAATTGTGACCGTTGCTCGCTCGCTCCGCTCGCTCGTAAAAATCTAGTCCAACCTCGCAACCGATCCCACACGTTCGCAAATTTGAAATATGTCGCCACCATATCGAATAATGAACGGAAGATGGATTGGTTTTAGGTTAGGCTATAGTTTTCGAGCGAGCGCAGCGAGCGAGAGACACGTATAGGTGTGTCATAAACAAACGGTTTGGCACACACGGACATTGAAATATTCGCACCAGCCCGAGGAGCCGGAAGTATTTATCCTATTGCCTACCGACACATGTTTACAGTTTATGAATAGTTTCACATAAATAGCACTATTTCCACATAGTACAATGCAACGTGATGTCCGAAATGGCTGACAAAATTAGGTAATAACACGACATATATGCAAGGCGATATAAGGTGTATGTATAGGTTGGAAATTGTGATCGTTGCTCGCTCGCTCCGCTCGCTCGAAAAAATCTAGTCCAACCTCACAACCGATCCGACACGTTCGCAAATTTGAAATATGTCGCCACCATATCGAATAATGAACGCAAGATGGATTGGTTTTAGGTTAGGCTATAGTTTTCGAGCGAGCGCCGCGAGCGAGATACGCTTATAGGTGTGTCATAAACCAACGGTTTGGCACATACGGACATTGAAATATTCGCACCAGCCCGAGGAGCCGGAAGTATTTATCCTATTGCCTACCGACACATGTTTACAGTTTATGAATAGTTTCACATAAATAGTACTATTTCCTCATAGTACAGTGCAATGTGATGTCCGAAATGGCTGACAAAATTAGGTAATAACACGAAATATATGGAAGGCAAAATAAGGTATATGTATAGCTTGGAAATTGTGACCGTTGCTCGCTCGCTCCGCTCGCTCGTAAAAATCTAGTCCAACCCCACAACCGATCCGACACGTTCGCAAATTTGAAATATGTCGCCATCATATCGAATAATGAACGCAAGATGGATTGGTTTTAGGTTAGGCTATAGTTTTCGAGCGAGCGCAGCGAGCCAGAGACGCGTATAGGTGTGTCATAAACCAACGGTTTGGAACATACGGACATTGAAATATTCGCACCAGCCCGAGGAGCCGGAAGTATTTATCCTATTGCCTACCGACACATGTTTACAGTTTATGAATAGTTTCACATAAATAGTACCATTTCCTCATAGTACAGTGCAATGTGATGTCCGAAATGGCTGACAAAATTAGGTAATAACACGAAATATATGGAAGGCAATATAAGGTATATGTATAGCTTGGAAATTGTGACCGTTGCTCGCTCGCTCCGCTCGCTCGTAAAAATCTAGTCCAACCTCGCAACCGATCCCACACGTTCGCAAATTTGAAATATGTCGCCACCATATCGAATAATGAACGGAAGATGGATTGGTTTTAGGTTAGGCTATAGTTTTCGAGCGAGCGCAGCGAGCGAGAGACACGTATAGGTGTGTCATAAACAAACGGTTTGGCACACACGGACATTGAAATATTCGCACCAGCCCGAGGAGCCGGAAGTATTTATCCTATTGCCTACCGACACATGTTTACAGTTTATGAATAGTTTCACATAAATAGCACTATTTCCACATAGTACAATGCAACGTGATGTCCGAAATGGCTGACAAAATTAGGTAATAACACGACATATATGCAAGGCGATATAAGGTGTATGTATAGGTTGGAAATTGTGATCGTTGCTCGCTCGCTCCGCTCGCTCGAAAAAATCTAGTCCAACCTCACAACCGATCCGACACGTTCGCAAATTTGAAATATGTCGCCACCATATCGAATAATGAACGCAAGATGGATTGGTTTTAGGTTAGGCTATAGTTTTCGAGCGAGCGCCGCGAGCGAGATACGCTTATAGGTGTGTCATAAACCAACGGTTTGGCACATACGGACATTGAAATATTCGCACCAGCCCGAGGAGCCGGAAGTATTTATCCTATTGCCTACCGACACATGTTTACAGTTTATGAATAGTTTCACATAAATAGTACTATTTCCTCATAGTACAGTGCAATGTGATGTCCGAAATGGCTGACAAAATTAGGTAATAACACGAAATATATGGAAGGCAATATAAGGTATATGTATAGCTTGGAAATTGTGACCGTTGCTCGCTCGCTCCGCTCGCTCGTAAAAATCTAGTCCAACCTCACAACCGATCCCACACGTTCGCAAATTTGAAATATGTCGCCACCATATCGAATAATGAACGGAAGATGGATTGGTTTTAGGTTAGGCTATAGCTTTCGTGCGAGCGCAGCGAACGATAGACGCGTAAAGGTGTGTCACAAACCATCGGTTTGGCACATACGGACATTGATATATTCGCACCAGCCCGAGGAGCCGGAAGTCTTTATCCTATTGCCTTCTGACAAATGTTTACGGTTTACCAATAGTTTCACATAATTAGTACCGTTTCCTCATAGTACAGTGCAACGTGATGTCCGAAATGGCTGACAAAATTAGGTACAAGCACGAAATATATGCAAGACAATATATGGTATATGTATAGCTTGGAAATTGTGACCGCTGCTCGCTCGCTCCGCTCGCTCGTAAAAATCTAGTCCAACCTCACAACCGATCCCACACGTTCGCAAATTTGAAATATGTCGCCACCATATCGAATAATGAACGGAAGATGGATTGGTTTTAGGTTAGGCTATAGTTTTCGAGCGAGCGCCGCGAGCGAGAGACGCGTAATGGTGTGTCATAAACCAACGGTTTGGCACATACGGACATTGAAATATTCGCACCAGCCCGAGCAGCCGGAAGTATTTATCCTATTGCCTACCGACACATGTTTACAGTTTATGAATAGTTTCACATAAATAGTACTATTTCCTCATAGTACAGTGCAATGTGATGTCCGAAATGGCTGACAAAATTAGGTAATAACACGAAATATATGGAAGGCAATATAAGGTATATGTATAGCTTGGAAATTGTGACCGTTGCTCGCTCGCTCCGCTCGCTCGTAAAAATCTAGTCCAACCTCACAACCGATCCCACACGTTCGCAAATTTGAAAGATGTCGCCACCATATCGAATAATGAACGGAAGATGGATTGGTTTTAGGTTAGGCTATAGCTTTCGTGCGAGCGCAGCGAACGATAGACGCGTAAAGGTGTGTCACAAACCATCGGTTTGGCACATACGGACATTGATATATTCGCACCAGCCCGAGGAGCCGGAAGTCTTTATCCTATTGCCTTCTGACAAATGTTTACGGTTTACCAATAGTTTCACATAATTAGTACCGTTTCCTCATAGTACAGTGCAACGTGATGTCCGAAACGGCTGACAAAATTAGGTACAAGCACGAAATATATGCAAGACAATATATGGTATATGTATAGCTTGGAAATTGTGACCGTTGCTCGCTCGCTCCGCTCGTTCGTAAAAATCTAGTCCAACCTCACAACCGATCCCACACGTTCGCAAATTTGAAATATGTCGCCACCATATCGAATAATGAACGGAAGATGGATTGGTTTTAGGTTAGGCTATAGTTTTCGAGCGAGCGCAGCGAGCGAGAGACACGAATAGGTGTGTCATAAACCAACGGTTTGGAACATACGGACATTGAAATATTCGCACCAGCCCGAGGTGCCGGAAGTATTTATCCTATTGCCTACCGACACATGTTTACAGTTTGTGAATAGTTTCACATAAATAGTACTATTTCCTCATAGTACAGTTCAATGTGATGTCCGAAATGGCTGACAAAATTAGGTAATAACACGAAATATATGGAAGGCAATATAAGGTATATGTATAGCTTGGAAATTGTGACCGTTGCTCGCTCGCTCCGCTCGCTCGTAAAAATCTAGTCCAACCCCACAACCGATCCGACACGTTCGCAAATTTGAAATATGTCGCCATCATATCGAATAATGAACGCAAGATGGATTGGTTTTAGGTTAGGCTATAGTTTTCGAGCGAGCGCAGCGAGCGAGAGACGCGTATAGGTGTGTCATAAAC
Organism: Bombus affinis; assembly: GCF_024516045.1. Lineage (NCBI taxonomy): Eukaryota > Metazoa > Arthropoda > Insecta > Hymenoptera > Apidae > Bombus > Bombus affinis. Next base: position 95,281 of record NW_026109010.1, on the reverse strand, counting down.
CAACGGTTTGGCACATACGGACATTGAAATATTCGCACCAGCCCGAGGAGCCGGAAGTCCTTATCCTATTGCCTTCTGACAAATGTTTACGGTTTACCAATAATTTCACATAATTAGTACCGTTTCCTCATAGTACAGTGCAACGTGATGTCCGAAATGGCTGACAAAATTAGGTACAAGCACGAAATATATGCAAGACAATATATGGTATATGTATAGCTTGGAAATTGTGACCGCTGCTCGCTCGCTCCGCTCGCTCGTAAAAATCTAGTCCAACCCCACAACCGATCCGACACGTTCGCAAATTTGAAATATGTCGCCATCATATCGAATAATGAACGCAAGATGGATTGGTTTTAGGTTAGGCTATAGTTTTCGAGCGAGCGCAGCGAGCGAGAGACGCGTATAGGTGTGTCATAAACCAACGGTTTGGAACATATGGACATTGAAATATTCGCACCAGCCCGAGGAGCCGGAAGTATTTATCCTATTGCCTACCGACACATGTTTACAGTTTATGAATAGTTTCACATAAATAGTACTATTTCCTCATAGTACAGTGCAATGTGATGTCCGAAATGGCTGACAAAATTAGGTAATAACACGAAATATATGGAAGGCAATATAAGGTATATGTATAGCTTGGAAATTGTGACCGTTGCTCGCTCGCTCCGCTCGCTCGTAAAAATCTAGTCCAACCCCACAACCGATCCGACACGTTCGCAAATTTGAAATATGTCGCCATCATATCGAATAATGAACGCAAGATGGATTGGTTTTAGGTTAGGCTATAGTTTTCGAGCGAGCGCAGCGAGCGAGAGACGCGTATAGGTGTGTCATAAACCAACGGTTTGGAACATACGGACATTGAAATATTCGCACCAGCCCGAGGAGCCGGAAGTATTTATCCTATTGCCTACCGACACATGTTTACAGTTTATGAATAGTTTCACATAAATAGTACTATTTCCTCATAGTACAGTGCAATGTGATGTCCGAAATGGCTGACAAAATTAGGTAATAACACGACATATATGCAAGGCGATATAAGGTGTATGTATAGGTTGGAAATTGTGATCGTTGCTCGCTCGCTCCGCTCGCTCGAAAAAATCTAGTCCAACCTCACAACCGATCCGACACGTTCGCAAATTTGAAATATGTCGCCACCATATCGAATAATGAACGCAAGATGGATTGGTTTTAGGTTAGGCTATAGTTTTCGAGCGAGCGCCGCGAGCGAGATACGCTTATAGGTGTGTCATAAACCAACGGTTTGGCACATACGGACATTGAAATATTCGCACCAGCCCGAGGAGCCGGAAGTATTTATCCTATTGCCTACCGACACATGTTTACAGTTTATGAATAGTTTCACATAAATAGTACTATTTCCTCATAGTACAGTGCAATGTGATGTCCGAAATGGCTGACAAAATTAGGTAATAACACGAAATATATGGAAGGCAATATAAGGTATATGTATAGCTTGGAAATTGTGACCGTTGCTCGCTCGCTCCGCTCGCTCGTAAAAATCTAGTCCAACCTCACAACCGATCCCACACGTTCGCAAATTTGAAATATGTCGCCACCATATCGAATAATGAACGGATGATGGATTGGTTTTAGGTTAGGCTATAGCTTTCGTGCGAGCGCAGCGAACGATAGACGCGTAAAGGTGTGTCACAAACCATCGGTTTGGCACATACGGACATTGATATATTCGCACCAGCCCGAGGAGCCGGAAGTCTTTATCCTATTGCCTTCTGACAAATGTTTACGGTTTACCAATAGTTTCACATAATTAGTACCGTTTCCTCATAGTACAGTGCAACGTGATGTCCGAAATGGCTGACAAAATTAGGTACAAGCACGAAATATATGCAAGACAATATATGGTATATGTATAGCTTGGAAATTGTGACCGTTGCTCGCTCGCTCCGCTCGCTCGTAAAAATCTAGTCCAACCTCACAACCGATCCCACACGTTCGCAAATTTGAAATATGTCGCCACAATATCGAATAATGAACGGAAGATGGATTGGTTTTAGGTTAGGCTATAGTTTTCGAGCGAGCGCCGCGAGCGAGAGACGCGTAATGGTGTGTCATAAACCAACGGTTTGGCACATACGGACATTGAAATATTCGCACCAGCCCGAGGAGCCGGAAGTATTTATCCTATTGCCTACCGACACATGTTTACAGTTTATGAATAGTTTCACATAAATAGTACTATTTCCTCATAGTACAGTGCAATGTGATGTCCGAAATGGCTGACAAAATTAGGTAATAACACGAAATATATGGAAGGCAATATAAGGTATATGTATAGCTTGGAAATTGTGACCGTTGCTCGCTCGCTCCGCTCGCTCGTAAAAATCTAGTCCAACCTCACAACCGATCCCACACGTTCGCAAATTTGAAATATGTCGCCACCATATCGAATAATGAACGGAAGATGGATTGGTTTTAGGTTAGGCTATAGCTTTCGTGCGAGCGCAGCGAACGATAGACGCGTAAAGGTGTGTCACAAACCATCGGTTTGGCACATACGGACATTGATATATTCGCACCAGCCCGAGGAGCCGGAAGTCTTTATCCTATTGCCTTCTGACAAATGTTTACGGTTTACCAATAGTTTCACATAATTAGTACCGTTTCCTCATAGTACAGTGCAACGTGATGTCCGAAATGGCTGACAAAATTAGGTACAAGCACGAAATATATGCAAGACAATATATGGTATATGTATAGCTTGGAAATTGTGACCGTTGCTCGCTCGCTCCGCTCGCTCGTAAAAATCTAGTCCAACCTCACAACCGATCCGACACGTTCGCAAATTTGAAATATGTCGCCATCATATCGAATAATGAACGCAAGATGGATTGGTTTTAGGTTAGGCTATAGTTTTCGAGCGAGCGCAGCGAGCGAGAGACGCGTATAGGTGTGTCATAAACCAACGGTTTGGCACATACGGACATTGAAATATTCGCACCAGCCCGAGGAGCCGGAAGTCCTTATCCTATTGCCTTCTGACAAATGTTTACGGTTTACCAATAATTTCACATAATTAGTACCGTTTCCTCATAGTACAGTGCAACGTGATGTCAGAAATGGCTGACAAAATTAGGTACAAGCACGAAATATATGCAAGACAATATATGGTATATGTATAGCTTGGAAATTGTGACCGCTGCTCGCTCGCTCCGCTCGCTCGTAAAAATCTAGTCCAACCCCACAACCGATCCGACACGTTCGCAAATTTGAAATATGTCGCCATCATATCGAATAATGAACGCAAGATGGATTGGTTTTAGGTTAGGCTATAGTTTTCGAGCGAGCGCAGCGAGCGAGAGACGCGTATAGGTGTGTCATAAACCAACGGTTTGGAACATACGGACATTGAAATATTCGCACCAGCCCGAGGAGCCGGAAGTATTTATCCTATTGCCTACCGACACATGTTTACAGTTTATGAATAGTTTCACATAAATAGTACCGTTTCCTCATAGTACAGTGCAACGTGATGTCCGAAATGGCTGACAAAATTAGGTACAAGCACGAAATATATGCAAGACAATATATGGTATATGTATAGCTTGGAAATTGTGACCGTTGCTCGCTCGCTCCGCTCGCTCGTAAAAATCTAGTCCAACCTCACAACCGATCCCACACGTTCGCAAATTTGAAATATGTCGCCACAATATCGAATAATGAACGGAAGATGGATTGGTTTTAGGTTAGGCTATAGTTTTCGAGCGAGCGCCGCGAGCGAGAGACGCGTAATGGTGTGTCATAAACCAACGGTTTGGCACATACGGACATTGAAATATTCGCACCAGCCCGAGGAGCCGGAAGTATTTATCCTATTGCCTACCGACACATGTTTACAGTTTATGAATAGTTTCACATAAATAGTACTATTTCCTCATAGTACAGTGCAATGTGATGTCCGAAATGGCTGACAAAATTAGGTAATAACACGAAATATATGGAAGGCAATATAAGGTATATGTATAGCTTGGAAATTGTGACCGTTGCTCGCTCGCTCCGCTCGCTCGTAAAAATCTAGTCCAACCTCACAACCGATCCCACACGTTCGCAAATTTGAAATATGTCGCCACCATATCGAATAATGAACGGAAGATGGATTGGTTTTAGGTTAGGCTATAGCTTTCGTGCGAGCGCAGCGAACGATAGACGCGTAAAGGTGTGTCACAAACCATCGGTTTGGCACATACGGACATTGATATATTCGCACCAGCCCGAGGAGCCGGAAGTCTTTATCCTATTGCCTTCTGACAAATGTTTACGGTTTACCAATAGTTTCACATAATTAGTACCGTTTCCTCATAGTACAGTGCAACGTGATGTCCGAAATGGCTGACAAAATTAGGTACAAGCACGAAATATATGCAAGACAATATATGGTATATGTATAGCTTGGAAATTGTGACCGTTGCTCGCTCGCTCCGCTCGCTCGTAAAAATCTAGTCCAACCTCACAACCGATCCCACACGTTCGCAAATTTGAAATATGTCGCCACCATATCGAATAATGAACGGAAGATGGATTGGTTTTAGGTTAGGCTATAGTTTTCGAGCGAGCGCAGCGAGCGAGAGACACGTATAGGTGTGTCATAAACCAACGGTTTGGAACATACGGACATTGAAATATTCGCACCAGCCCGAGGAGCCGGAAGTATTTATCCTATTGCCTACCGACACATGTTTACAGTTTATGAATAGTTTCACATAAATAGTACTATTTCCTCATAGTACAGTTCAATGTGATGTCCGAAATGGCTGACAAAATTAGGTAATAACACGAAATATATGGAAGGCAATATAAGGTATATGTATAGCTTGGAAATTGTGACCGTTGCTCGCTCGCTCCGCTCGCTCGTAAAAATCTAGTCCAACCCCACAACCGATCCGACACGTTCGCAAATTTGAAATATGTCGCCATCATATCGAATAATGAACGCAAGATGGATTGGTTTTAGGTTAGGCTATAGTTTTCGAGCGAGCGCAGCGAGCGAGAGACGCGTATAGGTGTGTCATAAACCAACGGTTTGGCACATACGGACATTGAAATATTCGCACCAGCCCGAGGAGCCGGAAGTCCTTATCCTATTGCCTTCTGACAAATGTTTACGGTTTACCAATAATTTCACATAATTAGTACCGTTTCCTCATAGTACAGTGCAACGTGATGTCCGAAATGGCTGACAAAATTAGGTACAAGCACGAAATATATGCAAGACAATATATGGTATATGTATAGCTTGGAAATTGTGACCGCTGCTCGCTCGCTCCGCTCGCTCGTAAAAATCTAGTCCAACCCCACAACCGATCCGACACGTTCGCAAATTTGAAATATGTCGCCATCATATCGAATAATGAACGCAAGATGGATTGGTTTTAGGTTAGGCTATAGTTTTGGAGCGAGCGCAGCGAGCGAGAGACGCGTATAGGTGTGTCATAAACCAACGGTTTGGAACATACGGACATTGAAATATTCGCACCAGCCCGAGGAGCCGGAAGTATTTATCCTATTGCCTACCGACACATGTTTACAGTTTATGAATAGTTTCACATAAATAGTACTATTTCCTCATAGTACAGTGCAATGTGATGTCCGAAATGGCTGACAAAATTAGGTAATAACACGAAATATATGGAAGGCAATATAAGGTATATGTATAGCTTGGAAATTGTGACCGTTGCTCGCTCGCTCCGCTCGCTCGTAAAAATCTAGTCCAACCTCACAACCGATCCCACACGTTCGCAAATTTGAAATATGTCGCCACCATATCGAATAATGAACGGAAGATGGATTGGTTTTAGGTTAGGCTATAGCTTTCGTGCGAGCGCAGCGAACGATAGACGCGTAAAGGTGTGTCACAAACCATCGGTTTGGCACATACGGACATTGATATATTCGCACCAGCCCGAGGAGCCGGAAGTCTTTATCCTATTGCCTTCTGACAAATGTTTACGGTTTACCAATAGCTTCACATAATTAGTACCGTTTCCTCATAGTACAGTGCAACGTGATGTCCGAAATGGCTGACAAAATTAGGTACAAGCACGAAATATATGCAAGACAATATATGGTATATGTATAGCTTGGAAATTGTGACCGTTGCTCGCTCGCTCCGCTCGCTCGTAAAAATCTAGTCCAACCTCACAACCGATCCCACACGTTCGCAAATTTGAAATATGTCGCCACCATATCGAATAATGAACGGAAGATGGATTGGTTTTAGGTTAGGCTATAGTTTTCGAGCGAGCGCCGCGAGCGAGAGACGCGTAATGGTGTGTCATAAACCAACGGTTTGGCACATACGGACATTGAAATATTCGCACCAGCCCGAGGAGCCGGAAGTATTTATCCTCTTGCCTACCGACACATGTTTACAGTTTATGAATAGTTTCACATAAATAGTACCATTTCCTCATAGTACAGTGCAATGTGATGTCCGAAATGGCTGACAAAATTAGGTAATAACACGAAATATATGGAAGGCAATATAAGGTATATGTATAGCTTGGAAATTGTGACCGTTGCTCGCTCGCTCCGCTCGCTCGTAAAAATCTAGTCCAACCCCACAACCGTTCCGATACGTTCGCAAATTTGAAATATGTCGCCACCATATCGAATAATGAACGGATGATGGATTGGTTTTAGGTTAGGCTATAGCTTTCGTGCGAGCGCAGCGAACGATAGACGCGTAAAGGTGTGTCACAAACCATCGGTTTGGCACATACGGACATTGGTATATTCGCACCAGCCCGAGGAGCCGGAAGTCTTTATCCTATTGCCTTCTGACAAATGTTTACGGTTTACCAATAGTTTCACATAATTAGTACCGTTTCCTCATAGTACAGTGCAACGTGATGTCCGAAATGGCTGACAAAATTAGGTACAAGCACGAAATATATGCAAGACAATATATGGTATATGTATAGCTTGGAAATTGTGACCGTTGCTCGCTCGCTCCGCTCGCTCGTAAAAATCTAGTCCAACCTCACAACCGATCCCACACGTTCGCAAATTTGAAATATGTCGCCACAATATCGAATAATGAACGGAAGATGGGTTGGTTTTAGGTTAGGCTATAGTTTTCGAGCGAGCGCCGCGAGCGAGAGACGCGTAATGGTGTGTCATAAACCAACGGTTTGGCACATACGGACATTGAAATATTCGCACCAGCCCGAGGAGCCGGAAGTATTTATCCTATTGCCTACCGACACATGTTTACAGTTTATGAATAGTTTCACATAAATAGTACTATTTCCTCATAGTACAGTGCAATGTGATGTCCGAAATGGCTGACAAAATTAGGTAATAACACGAAATATATGGAAGGCAATATAAGGTATATGTATAGCTTGGAAATTGTGACCGCTGCTCGCTCGCTCCGCTCGCTCGTAAAAATCTAGTCCAACCCCACAACCGATTCGACACGTTCGCAAATTTGAAATATGTCGCCATCATATCGAATAATGAACGCAAGATGGATTGGTTTTAGGTTAGGCTATAGTTTTCGAGCGAGCGCAGCGAGCGAGAGACGCGTATAGGTGTGTCATAAACCAACGGTTTGGAACATACGGACATTGAAATATTCGCACCAGCCCGAGGAGCCGGAAGTATTTATCCTATTGCCTACCGACACATGTTTACAGTTTATGAATAGTTTCACATAAATAGTACTATTTCCTCATAGTACAGTGCAATGTGATGTCCGAAATGGCTGACAAAATTAGGTAATAACACGAAATATATGGAAGGCAATATAAGGTATATGTATAGCTTGGAAATTGTGACCGTTGCTCGCTCGCTCCGCTCGCTCGTAAAAATCTAGTCCAACCCCACAACCGATCCGACACGTTCGCAAATTTGAAATATGTCGCCATCATATCGAATAATGAACGCAAGATGGATTGGTTTTAGGTTAGGCTATAGTTTTCGAGCGAGCGCAGCGAGCGAGAGACGCGTATAGGTGTGTCATAAACCAACGGTTTGGAACATACGGACATTGAAATATTCGCACCAGCCCGAGGAGCCGGAAGTATTTATCCTATTGCCTACCGACACATGTTTACAGTTTATGAATAGTTTCACATAAATAGTACTATTTCCTCATAGTACAGTGCAATGTGATGTCCGAAATGGCTGACAAAATTAGGTAATAACACGACATATATGCAAGGCGATATAAGGTGTATGTATAGGTTGGAAATTGTGATCGTTGCTCGCTCGCTCCGCTCGCTCGAAAAAATCTAGTCCAACCTCACAACCGATCCGACACGTTCGCAAATTTGAAATATGTCGCCACCATATCGAATAATGAACGCAAGATGGATTGGTTTTAGGTTAGGCTATAGTTTTCGAGCGAGCGCCGCGAGCGAGATACGCTTATAGGTGTGTCATAAACCAACGGTTTGGCACATACGGACATTGAAATATTCGCACCAGCCCGAGGAGCCGGAAGTATTTATCCTATTGCCTACCGACACATGTTTACAGTTTATGAATAGTTTCACATAAATAGTACTATTTCCTCATAGTACAGTGCAATGTGATGTCCGAAATGGCTGACAAAATTAGGTAATAACACGAAATATATGGAAGGCAATATAAGGTATATGTATAGCTTGGAAATTGTGACCGTTGCTCGCTCGCTCCGCTCGCTCGTAAAAATCTAGTCCAACCTCACAACCGATCCCACACGTTCGCAAATTTGAAATATGTCGCCACCATATCGAATAATGAACGGATGATGGATTGGTTTTGGGTTAGGCTATAGCTTTCGTGCGAGCGCAGCGAACGATAGACGCGTAAAGGTGTGTCACAAACCATCGGTTTGGCACATACGGACATTGATATATTCGCACCAGCCCGAGGAGCCGGAAGTCTTTATCCTATTGCCTTCTGACAAATGTTTACGGTTTACCAATAGTTTCACATAATTAGTACCGTTTCCTCATAGTACAGTGCAACGTGATGTCCGAAATGGCTGACAAAATTAGGTACAAGCACGAAATATATGCAAGACAATATATGGTATATGTATAGCTTGGAAATTGTGACCGTTGCTCGCTCGCTCCGCTCGCTCGTAAAAATCTAGTCCAACCTCACAACCGATCCCACACGTTCGCAAATTTGAAATATGTCGCCACAATATCGAATAATGAACGGAAGATGGATTGGTTTTAGGTTAGGCTATAGTTTTCGAGCGAGCGCCGCGAGCGAGAGACGCGTAATGGTGTGTCATAAACCAACGGTTTGGCACATACGGACATTGAAATATTCGCACCAGCCCGAGGAGCCGGAAGTATTTATCCTATTGCCTACCGACACATGTTTACAGTTTATGAATAGTTTCACATAAATAGTACTATTTCCTCATAGTACAGTGCAATGTGATGTCCGAAATGGCTGACAAAATTAGGTAATAACACGAAATATATGGAAGGCAATATAAGGTATATGTATAGCTTGGAAATTGTGACCGTTGCTCGCTCGCTCCGCTCGCTCGTAAAAATCTAGTCCAACCTCACAACCGATCCCACACGTTCGCAAATTTGAAATATGTCGCCACCATATCGAATAATGAACGGAAGATGGATTGGTTTTAGGTTAGGCTATAGCTTTCGTGCGAGCGCAGCGAACGATAGACGCGTAAAGGTGTGTCACAAACCATCGGTTTGGCACATACGGACATTGATATATTCGCACCAGCCCGAGGAGCCGGAAGTCTTTATCCTATTGCCTTCTGACAAATGTTTACGGTTTACCAATAGTTTCACATAATTAGTACCGTTTCCTCATAGTACAGTGCAACGTGATGTCCGAAATGGCTGACAAAATTAGGTACAAGCACGAAATATATGCAAGACAATATATGGTATATGTATAGCTTGGAAATTGTGACCGTTGCTCGCTCGCTCCGCTCGCTCGTAAAAATCTAGTCCAACCTCACAACCGATCCCACACGTTCGCAAATTTGAAATATGTCGCCACCATATCGAATAATGAACGGAAGATGGATTGGTTTTAGGTTAGGCTATAGTTTTCGAGCGAGCGCAGCGAGCGAGAGACACGTATAGGTGTGTCATAAACCAACGGTTTGGAACATACGGACATTGAAATATTCGCACCAGCCCGAGGAGCCGGAAGTATTTATCCTATTGCCTACCGACACATGTTTACAGTTTATGAATAGTTTCACATAAATAGTACTATTTCCTCATAGTACAGTTCAATGTGATGACCGAAATGGCTGACAAAATTAGGTAATAACACGAAATATATGGAAGGCAATATAAGGTATATGTATAGCTTGGAAATTGTGACCGTTGCTCGCTCGCTCCGCTCGCTCGTAAAAATCTAGTCCAACCCCACAACCGATCCGACACGTTCGCAAATTTGAAATATGTCGCCATCATATCGAATAATGAACGCAAGATGGATTGGTTTTAGGTTAGGCTATAGTTTTCGAGCGAGCGCAGCGAGCGAGAGACGCGTATAGGTGTGTCATAAACCAACGGTTTGGCACATACGGACATTGAAATATTCGCACCAGCCCGAGGAGCCGGAAGTCCTTATCCTATTGCCTTCTGACAAATGTTTACGGTTTACCAATAATTTCACATAATTAGTACCGTTTCCTCATAGTACAGTGCAACGTGATGTCCGAAATGGCTGACAAAATTAGGTACAAGCACGAAATATATGCAAGACAATATATGGTATATGTATAGCTTGGAAATTGTGACCGCTGCTCGCTCGCTCCGCTCGCTCGTAAAAATCTAGTCCAACCCCACAACCGATCCGACACGTTCGCAAATTTGAAATATGTCGCCATCATATCGAATAATGAACGCAAGATGGATTGGTTTTAGGTTAGGCTATAGTTTTCGAGCGAGCGCAGCGAGCGAGAGACGCGTATAGGTGTGTCATAAACCAACGGTTTGGAACATACGGACATTGAAATATTCGCACCAGCCCGAGGAGCCGGAAGTATTTATCCTATTGCCTACCGACACATGTTTACAGTTTATGAATAGTTTCACATAAATAGTACTATTTCCTCATAGTACAGTGCAATGTGATGTCCGAAATGGCTGACAAAATTAGGTAATAACACGAAATATATGGAAGGCAATATAAGGTATATGTATAGCTTGGAAATTGTGACCGTTGCTCGCTCGCTCCGCTCGCTCGTAAAAATCTAGTCCAACCTCACAACCGATCCCACACGTTCGCAAATTTGAAATATGTCGCCACCATATCGAATAATGAACGGAAGATGGATTGGTTTTAGGTTAGGCTATAGCTTTCGTGCGAGCGCAGCGAACGATAGACGCGTAAAGGTGTGTCACAAACCATCGGTTTGGCACATACGGACATTGATATATTCGCACCAGCCCGAGGAGCCGGAAGTCTTTATCCTATTGCCTTCTGACAAATGTTTACGGTTTACCAATAGTTTCACATAATTAGTACCGTTTCCTCATAGTACAGTGCAACGTGATGTCCGAAATGGCTGACAAAATTAGGTACAAGCACGAAATATATGCAAGACAATATATGGTATATGTATAGCTTGGAAATTGTGACCGTTGCTCGCTCGCTCCGCTCGCTCGTAAAAATCTAGTCCAACCTCACAACCGATCCCACACGTTCGCAAATTTGAAATATGTCGCCACCATATCGAATAATGAACGGAAGATGGATTGGTTTTAGGTTAGGCTATAGTTTTCGAGCGAGCGCCGCGAGCGAGAGACGCGTAATGGTGTGTCATAAACCAACGGTTTGGCACATACGGACATTGAAATATTCGCACCAGCCCGAGGAGCCGGAAGTATTTATCCTCTTGCCTACCGACACATGTTTACAGTTTATGAATAGTTTCACATAAATAGTACCATTTCCTCATAGTACAGTGCAATGTGATGTCCGAAATGGCTGACAAAATTAGGTAATAACACGAAATATATGGAAGGCAATATAAGGTATATGTATAGCTTGGAAATTGTGACCGTTGCTCGCTCGCTCCGCTCGCTCGTAAAAATCTAGTCCAACCCCACAACCGATCCGACACGTTCGCAAATTTGAAATATGTCGCCATCATATCGAATAATGAACGCAAGATGGATTGGTTTTAGGTTAGGCTATAGTTTTCGAGCGAGCGCAGCGAGCGAGAGACGCGTATAGGTGTGTCATAAACCAACGGTTTGGCACATACGGACATTGAAATATTCGCACCAGCCCGAGGAGCCGGAAGTCCTTATCCTATTGCCTTCTGACAAATGTTTACGGTTTACCAATAGTTTCACATAATTAGTACCGTTTCCTCATAGTACAGTGCAACGTGATGTCCGAAATGGCTGACAAAATTAGGTACAAGCACGAAATATATGCAAGACAATATATGGTATATGTATAGCTTGGAAATTGTGACCGCTGCTCGCTCGCTCCGCTCGCTCGTAAAAATCTAGTCCAACCCCACAACCGATCCGACACGTTCGCAAATTTGAAATATGTCGCCATCATATCGAATAATGAACGCAAGATGGATTGGTTTTAGGTTAGGCTATAGTTTTCGAGCGAGCGCAGCGAGCGAGAGACGCGTATAGGTGTGTCATAAACCAACGGTTTGGAACATACGGACATTGAAATATTCGCACCAGCCCGAGGAGCCGGAAGTATTTATCCTATTGCCTACCGACACATGTTTACAGTTTATGAATAGTTTCACATAAATAGTACTATTTCCTCATAGTACAGTGCAATGTGATGTCCGAAATGGCTGACAAAATTAGGTAATAACACGAAATATATGGAAGGCAATATAAGGTATATGTATAGCATGGAAATTGTGACCGTTGCCCCGCTCGCTCCGCTCGCTCGTAAAAATCTAGTCCAACCCCACAACCGATCCGACACGTTCGCAAATTTGAAATATGTCGCCATCATATCGAATAATGAACGCAAGATGGATTGGTTTTAGGTTAGGCTATAGTTTTCGAGCGAGCGCAGCGAGCGAGAGACGCGTATAGGTGTGTCATAAACCAACGGTTTGGAACATACGGACATTGAAATATTCGCACCAGCCCGAGGAGCCGGAAGTATTTATCCTATTGCCTACCGACACATGTTTACAGTTTATGAATAGTTTCACATAAATAGTACTATTTCCTCATAGTACAGTGCAATGTGATGTCCGAAATGGCTGACAAAATTAGGTAATAACACGAAATATATGGAAGGCAATATAAGGTATATGTATAGCTTGGAAATAGTGACCGTTGCTCGCTCGCTCCGCTCGCTCGTAAAAATCTAGTCCAACCTCACAACCGATCCCACACGTTCGCAAATTTGAAATATGTCGCCACCATATCGAATAATGAACGGAAGATGGATTGGTTTTAGGTTAGGCTATAGTTTTCGAGCGAGCGCAGCGAGCGAGAGACACGTATAGGTGTGTCATAAACAAACGGTTTGGCACACACGGACATTGAAATATTCGCACCAGCCCGAGGAGCCGGAAGTATTTATCCTATTGCCTACCGACACATGTTTACAGTTTATGAATAGTTTCACATAAATAGCACTATTTCCACATAGTACAATGAAACGTGATGTCCGAAATGGCTGACAAAATTAGGTAATAACACGACATATATGCAAGGCGATATAAGGTGTATGTATAGGTTGGAAATTGTGACCGTTGCACGCTCGCTCCGCTCGCTCGTAAAAATCTAGTCCAACCCCACAACCGATCCGACACGTTCGCAAATTTGAAATATGTCGCCATCATATCGAATAATGAACGCAAGATGGATTGGTTTTAGGTTAGGCTATAGTTTTCGAGCGAGCGCAGCGAGCGAGAGACGCGTATAGGTGTGTCATAAACCAACGGTTTGGCACATACGGACATTGAAATATTCGCACCAGCCCGAGGAGCCGGAAGTATTTATCCTATTGCCTACCGACACATGTTTACAGTTTATGAATAGTTTCACATAAATAGTACTATTTCCTCATAGTACAGTGCAATGTGATGTCCGAAATGGCTGACAAAATTAGGTAATAACACGAAATATATGGACGGCAATATAAGGTATATGTATAGCTTGGAAATTGTGACCGTTGCTCGCTCGCTCCGCTCGCTCGTAAAAATCTAGTCCAACCTCACAACCGATCCCACACGTTCGCAAATTTGAAATATGTCGCCACCATATCGAATAATGAACGGAAGATGGATTGGTTTTAGGTTAGGCTATAGTTTTCGAGCGAGCGCAGCGAGCGAGAGACACGTATAGGTGTGTCATAAACAAACGGTTTGGCACACACGGACATTGAAATATTCGCACCAGCCCGAGGAGCCGGCAGTATTTATCCTATCGCCTACCGACACATGTTTACAGTTTATGAATAGTTTCACATAAATAGTACTATTTCCTCATAGTACAGTGCAATGTGATGTCCGAAATGGCTGACAAAATTAGGTAATAACACGAAATATATGGAAGGCAATATAAGGTATATGTATAGCTTGGAAATTGTGACCGTTGCTCGCTCGCTCCGCTCGCTCGTAAAAATCTAGTCCAACCTCGCAACCGATCCCACACGTTCGCAAATTTGAAATATGTCGCCACCATATCGAATAATGAACGGAATATGGATTGGTTTTAGGTTAGGCTATAGTTTTCGAGCGAGCGCAGCGAGCGAGAGACGCGTATAGGTGTGTCATAAACCCACGGTTTGGCACATACGGACATTGAAATATTCGCACCAGCCCGAGGAGCCGGAAGTCCTTATCCTATTGCCTTCTGACAAATGTTTACGGTTTACCAATAGTTTCACATAATTAGTACCGTTTCCTCATAGTACAGTGCAACGTGATGTCCGAAATGGCTGACAAAATTAGGTACAAGCACGAAATATATGCAAGACAATATATGGTATATGTATAGCTTGGAAATTGTGACCGTTGCTCGCTCGCTCCACTCGCTCGTAAAAATCTAGTCCAACCCCACAACCGATCCGACACGTTCGCAAACTTGAAATATGTCGCCATCATATCGAATAATGAACGCAAGATGGATTGGTTTTAGGTTAGGCTATAGTTTTCGAGCGAGCGCTGCGAGCGAGAGACACGTATAGGTGTGTCATAAACAAACGGTTTGGCACACACGGACATTGAAATATTCGCACCAGCCCGAGGAGCCGGAAGTATTTATCCTATTGCCTACCGACACATGTTTACAGTTTATGAATAGTTTCACATAAATAGTACTATTTCCTCATAGTACAGTGCAATGTGATGTCCGAAATGGCTGACAAAATTAGGTGATAACACGAAATATATGGAAGGCAATATAAGGTATATGTATAGCTTGGAAATTGTGACAGTTGCTCGCTCGCTCCGCTCGCTCGTAAAAATCTAGTCCAACCTCGCAACCGATCCCACACGTTCGCAAATTTGAAATATGTCGCCACCATATCGAATAATGAACGCAAGATGGATTGGTTTTAGGTTAGGCTATAGTTTTCGAGCGAGCGCAGCGAGCGAGAGACGCGTATAGGTGTGTCATAAACCAACGGTTTTTAACATACGGACATTGAAATATTCGCACCAGCCCGAGGAGCCGGAAGTATTTATCCTATTGCCTACCGACACATGTTTACAGTTTATGAATAGTTTCACATAAATAGTACTATTTCCTCATAGTACAGTGCAATGTGATGTCCGAAATGGCTGACAAAATTAGGTAATAACACGAAATATATGGAAGGCAATATAAGGTATATGTATAGCTTGGATATTGTGACCGTTGCTCGCTCGCTCCGCTCGCTCGTAAAAATCTAGTCCAACCCCACAACCGATCCGACACGTTCGCAAATTTGAAATATGTCGCCATCATATCGAATAATGAACGCAAGATGGATTGGTTTTAGGTTAGGCTATAGTTTTCGAGCGAGCGCAGCGAGCGAGAGACGCGTATAGGTGTGTCATAAACCAACGGTTTGGAACATACGGACATTGAAATATTCGCACCAGCCCGAGGAGCCGGAAGTATTTATCCTATTGCCTACCGACACATGTTTACAGTTTATGAATAGTTTCACATAAATAGTACTATTTCCTCATAGTACAGTGCAATGTGATGTCCGAAATGGCTGACAAAATTAGGTAATAACACGAAATATATGGAAGGCAATATAAGGTATATGTATAGCTTGGAAATTGTGACCGTTGCTCGCTCGCTCCGCTCGCTCGTAAAAATCTAGTCCAACCCCACAACCGATCCGACACGTTCGCAAATTTGAAATATGTCGCCATCATATCGAATAATGAACGCAAGATGGATTCGTTTTAGGTTAGGCTATAGTTTTCGAGCGAGCGCAGCGAGCGAGAGACGCGTATAGGTGTGTCATAAACCAACGGTTTGGAACATACGGACATTGAAATATTCGCACCAGCCCGAGGAGCCGGAAGTATTTATCCTATTGCCTACCGACACATGTTTACAGTTTATGAATAGTTTCACATAAATAGTACTATTTCCTCATAGTACAGTGCAATGTGATGTCCGAAATGGCTGACAAAATTAGGTAATAACACGAAATATATGGAAGGCAATATAAGGTATATGTATAGCTTGGATATTGTGACCGTTGCTCGCTCGCTCCGCTCGCTCGTAAAAATCTAGTCCAACCCCACAACCGATCCGACACGTTCGCAAATTTGAAATATGTCGCCATCATATCGAATAATGAACGCAAGATGGATTGGTTTTAGGTTAGGCTATGGTTTTCGAGCGAGCGCAGCGAGCGAGAGACGCGTATAGGTGTGTCATAAACCAACGGTTTGGAACATACGGACATTGAAATATTCGCACCAGCCCGAGGAGCCGGAAGTATTTATCCTATTGCCTACCGACACATGTTTACAGTTTATGAATAGTTTCACATAAATAGCACTATTTCCACATAGTACAATGCAACGTGATGTCCGAAATGGCTGACAAAATTAGGTAATAACACGACATATATGCAAGGCGATATAAGGTGTATGTATAGGTTGGAAATTGTGATCGTTGCTCGCTCTCTCCGCTCGCTCGAAAAAATCTAGTCCAACCTCACAACCGATCCGACACGTTCGCAAATTTGAAATATGTCGCCACCATATCGAATAATGAACGCAAGATGGATTGGTTTTAGGTTAGGCTATAGTTTTCGAGCGAGCGCCGCGAGCGAGGTACGCTTATAGGTGTGTCATAAACCAACGGTTTGGCACATACGGACATTGAAATATTCGCACCAGCCCGAGGAGCCGGAAGTATTTATCCTATTGCCTACCGACACATGTTTACAGTTTATGAATAGTTTCACATAAACAGTACTATTTCCTCATAGTACAGTGCAATGTGATGTCCGAAATGGCTGACAAAATTAGGTAATAACACGAAATATATGGAAGGCAATATAAGGTGTATGTATAGCTTGGAAATTGTGACCGTTGCTCGCTCGCTCCGCTCGCTCGTAAAAATGTAGTCCAACCTCACAACCGATCCCACACGTTCGCAAATTTGAAATATGTCGCCACCATATCGAATAATGAACGGAAGATGGATTGGTTTTAGGTTAGGCTATAGCTTTCGTGCGAGCGCAGCGAACGATAGACGCGTAAAGGTGTGTCACAAACCATCGGTTTGGCACATACGGACATTGATATATTCGCACCAGCCCGAGGAGCCGGAAGTCTTTATCCTATTGCCTTCTGACAAATGTTTACGGTTTACCAATAGTTTCACATAATTAGTACCGTTTCCTCATAGTACAGTGCAACGTGATGTCCGAAATGGCTGACAAAATTAGGTACAAGCACGAAATATATGCAAGACAATATATGGTATATGTATAGCTTGGAAATTGTGACCGTTGCTCGCTCGCTCCGCTCGCTCGTAAAAATCTAGTCCAACCCCACAACCGATCCGACACGTTCGCAAATTTGAAATATGTCGCCATCATATCGAATAATGAACGCAAGATGATTTGGTTTTAGGTTAGGCTATAGTTTTCGAGCGAGCGCAGCGAGCGAGAGACGCGTATAGGTGTGTCATAAACCAACGGTTTGGAACATACGGACATTGAAATATTCGCACCAGCCCGAGGAGCCGGAAGTATTTATCCTATTGCCTACCGACACATGTTTACAGTTTATGAATAGTTTCACATAAATAGTACTATTTCCTCATAGTACAGTGCAATGTGATGTCCGAAATGGCTGACAAAATTAGGTAATAACACGAAATATATGGAAGGCAATATAAGGTATATGTATAGCTTGGAAATTGTGACCATTGCTCGCTCGCTTCGCTCGCTCGTAAAAATCTAGTCCAACCTCGCAACCGACCCCACACGTTCGCAAATTTGAAATATGTCGCCACCATATCGAATAATGAACGGAAGATGGATTGGTTTTAGGTTAGGCTATAGTTTTCGAGCGAGCGCAGCGAGCGAGAGACACGTATAGGTGTGTCATAAACAAACGGTTTGGCACACACGGACATTGAAATATTCGCACCAGCCCGAGGAGCCGGAAGTATTTATCCTATTGCCTACCGACACATGTTTACAGTTTATGAATAGTTTCACATAAATAGCACTATTTCCACATAGTACAATGCAACGTGATGTCCGAAATGGCTGACAAAATTAGGTAATAACACGACATATATGCAAGGCGATATAAGGTGTATGTATAGGTTGGAAATTGTGATCGTTGCTCGCTCGCTCCGCTCGCTCGAAAAAATCTAGTCCAACCTCGAAACCGATCCCACACGTTCGCAAATTTGAAATATGTCGCCACCATATCGAATAATGAGCGCAAGATGGATTGGTTTTAGGTTAGGCTATAGTTTTCGAGCGAGCGCAGCGAGCGAGAGACGCGTATAGGTGTGTCATAAACCAACGGTTTGGCACATACGGACATTGAAATATTCGCACCAGCCCGAGGAGCCGGAAGTATTTATCCTATTGTCTACCGACACATGTTTACAGTTTATGATAGTTTCACATAAATAGCACTATTTCCACATAGTACAATGCAACGTGATGTCCGAAATGGCTGACAAAATTAGGTAATAACACGACATATTTGCAAGGCGATATAAGGTGTATGTATAGGTTGGAAATTGTGATCGTTGCTCGCTCGCTCCGCTCGCTCGAAAAAATCTAGTCCAACCTCGCAACCGATCCCACACGTTCGCAAATTTGAAATATGTCGCCACCATATCGAATAATGAGCGCAAGATGGATTGGTTTTAGGTTAGGCTATAGCTTTCGTGCGAGCGCAGCGAACGAGAGACGCGTAAAGGTGTGTCACAAACCATCGGTTTGGCACATACGGACATTGATATATTCGCACCAGCCCGGGGAGCCGGAAGTCTTTATCCTATTGCCTTCTGACAAATGTTTACGGTTTACCAATAGTTTCACATAATTAATACCGTTTCCTCATAGTACAGTGCAAGGTGATGTCCGAAATGGCTGACAAAATTAGGTACAAGCACGAAATATATGCAAGACAATATATGGAATATGTATAGCTTGGAAATTGTGACCGTTGCTCGCTCGCTCCGCTCGCTCGTAAACATCTAGTCCAACCCCACAACCGATCCGACACGTTCGCAAATTTGAAATATGTCGCCATCATATCGAATAATGAACGGAAGATGGATTGGTTTTAGGTTAGGTTATAGTTTTCGAGCGAGCGCAGCGAGCGAGAGACGCGTATAGTTGTGTCATAAACCAAGGGTTTGGCACATACGGACATTGAAATATTCGCACCAGCCCGAGGAGCCGGAAGTATTTATCCTATTGCCTACCGACACATGTTTACAGTTTATGAATAGTTTCACATAAATAGTACTATTTCCTCATAGTACAGTGCAATGTGATGTCCGAAATGGCTGACAAAATTAGGTAATAACACGAAATATATGGAAGGCAATATAAGGTATATGTATAGCTTGGAAATTGTGACCATTGCTCGCTCGCTTCGCTCGCTCGTAAAAATCTAGTCCAACCTCGCAACCGACCCCACACGTTCGCAAATTTGAAATATGTCGCCACCATATCGAATAATGAACGGAAGATGGATTGGTTTTAGGTTAGGCTATAGTTTTCGAGCGAGCGCAGCGAGCGAGAGACACGTATAGGTGTGTCATAAACAAACGGTTTGGCACACACGGACATTGAAATATTCGCACCAGCCCGAGGAGCCGGAAGTATTTATCCTATTGCCTACCGACACATGTTTACAGTTTATGAATAGTTTCACATAAATAGCACTATTTCCACATAGTACAATGCAACGTGATGTCCGAAATGGCTGACAAAATTAGGTAATAACACGACATATATGCAAGGCGATATAAGGTGTATGTATAGGTTGGAAATTGTGATCGTTGCTCGCTCGCTCCGCTCGCTCGAAAAAATCTAGTCCAACCTCGCAACCGATCCCACACGTTCGCAAATTTGAAATATGTCGCCACCATATCGAATAATGAGCGCAAGATGGATTGGTTTTAGGTTAGGCTATAGTTTTCGAGCGAGCGCAGCGAGCGAGAGACGCGTATAGGTGTGTCATAAACCAACGGTTTGGCACATACGGACATTGAAATATTCGCACCAGCCCGAGGAGCCGGAAGTATTTATCCTATTGTCTACCGACACATGTTTACAGTTTATGATAGTTTCACATAAATAGCACTATTTCCACATAGTACAATGCAACGTGATGTCCGAAATGGCTGACAAAATTAGGTAATAACACGACATATTTGCAAGGCGATATAAGGTGTATGTATAGGTTGGAAATTGTGATCGTTGCTCGCTCGCTCCGCTCGCTCGAAAAAATCTAGTCCAACCTCGCAACCGATCCCACACGTTCGCAAATTTGAAATATGTCGCCACCATATCGAATAATGAGCGCAAGATGGATTGGTTTTAGGTTAGGCTATAGCTTTCGTGCGAGCGCAGCGAACGAGAGACGCGTAAAGGTGTGTCACAAACCATCGGTTTGGCACATACGGACATTGATATATTCGCACCAGCCCGGGGAGCCGGAAGTCTTTATCCTATTGCCTTCTGACAAATGTTTACGGTTTACCAATAGTTTCACATAATTAATACCGTTTCCTCATAGTACAGTGCAAGGTGATGTCCGAAATGGCTGACAAAATTAGGTACAAGCACGAAATATATGCAAGACAATATATGGAATATGTATAGCTTGGAAATTGTGACCGTTGCTCGCTCGCTCCGCTCGCTCGTAAACATCTAGTCCAACCCCACAACCGATCCGACACGTTCGCAAATTTGAAATATGTCGCCATCATATCGAATAATGAACGGAAGATGGATTGGTTTTAGGTTAGGTTATAGTTTTCGAGCGAGCGCAGCGAGCGAGAGACGCGTATAGTTGTGTCATAAACCAAGGGTTTGGCACATACGGACATTGAAATATTCGCACCAGCCCGAGGAGCCGGAAGTATTTATCCTATTGCCTACCGACACATGTTTACAGTTTATGAATAGTTTCACATAAATAGTACTATTTCCTCATAGTACAGTGCAATGTGATGTCCGAAATGGCTGACAAAATTAGGTAATAACACGAAATATATGGAAGGCAATATAAGGTATATGTGTAGCTTGGAAATTGTGACCGTTGCTCGCTCGCTCCGCTCGCTCGCAAAAATCTAGTCCAACCTCACAACCGATCCCACACGTTCGCAAATTTGAAATGTGTCGCCACCATATCGAATAATGAACGCAAGATGGATTGGTTTTAGGTTAGGCTATAGCTTTCGAGCGAGCACGGCGAACGAGGGACTCGGAGAGGTGTGTCGCAATCCAACGGTTTGGCACATGGGGACATTGATCTTTCGCACCAGCCCGAGGAACCGTAAGTCTTTATCCTATTGCCTATTGACAAATGTTTACAGTTTACCTATAGTTTCACATAAATAGTACTATTTGCACAAAGTAAAGTGCAATGTGATGTCCGAAATGGCTGACAAAATTAGGTAATAACACGACATATATGCAAGGCAATATAAGGTGTATGTATAGGTTGGAAATTGTGACCGTTGCTCGCTTGCTCCGCTCGTTCGTAAAAATCTAGTCCAACCTCACAACCGATCCCACACGTTCGCAAATTTGAAATATGTCGCCACCATATCGAATAATGAACGGAAGATGGATTGGTTTTAGGTTAGGCTATAGCTTTCGTGCGAGCGCAGCGAACGAGAGACGCGTAAAGGTGTGTCACAAACCATCGGTTTGGCACATACGGACATTGATATATTCGCACCAGCCCGAGGAGCCGGAAGTCTTTATCCTATTGCCATCTGACAAATGTTTACGGTTTACCAATAGTTTCACATAATTAGTACCGTTTCCTCATGGTACAGTGCAACGTGATGTCCGAAATGGCTGACAAAATTAGGTACAAGCACGAAATATATGCAAGACAATATATGGTATATGTATAGCTTGGAAATTGTGACCATTGCTCGCTCGCTCCGCTCGCTCGTAAAAATCTAGTCCAACCCCACAACCGATCCGACACGTTCGCAAATTTGAAATATGTCGCCATCATATCGAATAATGAACGGAAGATGGATTGGTTTTAGGTTAGGCTATAGTTTTCGAGCGAGCGCAGCGAGCGAGAGACACGTATAGGTGTGTCATAAACCAACGGTTTGGAACATACGGACATTGAAATATTCGCACCAGCCCGAGGAGCCGGAAGTATTTATCCTATTGCCTACCGACACATGTTTACAGTTTATGAATAGTTTCACATAAATAGTACTATTTCCTCATAGTACAGTTCAATGTGATGACCGAAATGGCTGACAAAATTAGGTAATAACACGAAATATATGGAAGGCAATATAAGGTATATGTATAGCTTGGAAATTGTGACCGTTGCTCGCTCGCTCCGCTCGCTCGTAAAAATCTAGTCCAACCCCACAACCGATCCGACACGTTCGCAAATTTGAAATATGTCGCCATCATATCGAATAATGAACGCAAGATGGATTGGTTTTAGGTTAGGCTATAGTTTTCGAGCGAGCGCAGCGAGCGAGAGACGCGTATAGGTGTGTCATAAACCAACGGTTTGGCACATACGGACATTGAAATATTCGCACCAGCCCGAGGAGCCGGAAGTCCTTATCCTATTGCCTTCTGACAAATGTTTACGGTTTACCAATAATTTCACATAATTAGTACCGTTTCCTCATAGTACAGTGCAACGTGATGTCCGAAATGGCTGACAAAATTAGGTACAAGCACGAAATATATGCAAGACAATATATGGTATATGTATAGCTTGGAAATTGTGACCGCTGCTCGCTCGCTCCGCTCGCTCGTAAAAATCTAGTCCAACCCCACAACCGATCCGACACGTTCGCAAATTTGAAATATGTCGCCATCATATCGAATAATGAACGCAAGATGGATTGGTTTTAGGTTAGGCTATAGTTTTCGAGCGAGCGCAGCGAGCGAGAGACGCGTATAGGTGTGTCATAAACCAACGGTTTGGAACATACGGACATTGAAATATTCGCACCAGCCCGAGGAGCCGGAAGTATTTATCCTATTGCCTACCGACACATGTTTACAGTTTATGAATAGTTTCACATAAATAGTACTATTTCCTCATAGTACAGTGCAATGTGATGTCCGAAATGGCTGACAAAATTAGGTAATAACACGAAATATATGGAAGGCAATATAAGGTATATGTATAGCTTGGAAATTGTGACCGTTGCTCGCTCGCTCCGCTCGCTCGTAAAAATCTAGTCCAACCCCACAACCGATCCGACACGTTCGCAAATTTGAAATATGTCGCCATCATATCGAATAATGAACGCAAGATGGATTGGTTTTAGGTTAGGCTATAGTTTTCGAGCGAGCGCTGCGAGCGAGAGACGCGTATAGGTGTGTCATAAACCAACGGTTTGGCACATACGGACATTGAAATATTCGCACCAGCCCGAGGAGCCGGAAGTCCTTATCCTATTGCCTTCTGACAAATGTTTACGGTTTACCAATAGTTTCACATAATTAGTACCGTTTCCTCATAGTACAGTGCAACGTGATGTCCGAAATGGCTGACAAAATTAGGTACAAGCACGAAATATATGCAAGACAATATATGGTATATGTATAGCTTGGAAATTGTGACCGCTGCTCGCTCGCTCCGCTCGCTCGTAAAAATCTAGTCCAACCCCACAACCGATCCGACACGTTCGCAAATTTGAAATATGTCGCCATCATATCGAATAATGAACGCAAGATGGATTGGTTTTAGGTTAGGCTATAGTTTTCGAGCGAGCGCAGCGAGCGAGAGACGCGTATAGGTGTGTCATAAACCAACGGTTTGGAACATACGGACATTGAAATATTCGCACCAGCCCGAGGAGCCGGAAGTATTTATCCTATTGCCTACCGACACATGTTTACAGTTTATGAATAGTTTCACATAAATAGTACTATTTCCTCATAGTACAGTGCAATGTGATGTCCGAAATGGCTGACAAAATTAGGTAATAACACGAAATATATGGAAGGCAATATAAGGTATATGTATAGCATGGAAATAGTGACCGTTGCCCGCTCGCTCCGCTCGCTCGTAAAAATCTAGTCCAACCCCACAACCGATCCGACACGTTCGCAAATTTGAAATATGTCGCCATCATATCGAATAATGAACGCAAGATGGATTGGTTTTAGGTTAGGCTATAGTTTTCGAGCGAGCGCTGCGAGCGAGAGACACGTATAGGTGTGTCATAAACAAACGGTTTGGCACACACGGACATTGAAATATTCGCACCAGCCCGAGGAACCGGAAGTATTTATCCTATTGCCTACCGACACATGTTTACAGTTTATGAATAGTTTCACATAAATAGCACTATTTCCACATAGTACAATGAAACGTGATGTCCGAAATGGCTGACAAAATTAGGTAATAACACGACATATATGCAAGGCGATATAAGGTGTATGTATAGGTTGGAAATTGTGACCGTTGCACGCTCGCTCCGCTCGCTCGTAAAAATCTAGTCCAACCCCACAACCGATCCGACACGTTCGCAAATTTGAAATATGTCGCCATCATATCGAATAATGAACGCAAGATGGATTGGTTTTAGGTTAGGCTATAGTTTTCGAGCGAGCGCAGCGAGCGAGAGACGCGTATAGGTGTGTCATAAACCAACGGTTTGGCACATACGGACATTGAAATATTCGCACCAGCCCGAGGAGCCGGAAGTATTTATCCTATTGCCTACCGACACATGTTTACAGTTTATGAATAGTTTCACATAAATAGTACTATTTCCTCATAGTACAGTGCAATGTGATGTCCGAAATGGCTGACAAAATTAGGTGATAACACGAAATATATGGAAGGCAATATAAGGTATATGTATAGCTTGGAAATTGTGACAGTTGCTCGCTCGCTCCGCTCGCTCGTAAAAATCTAGTCCAACCTCGCAACCGATCCCACACGTTCGCAAATTTGAAATATGTCGCCACCATATCGAATAATGAACGCAAGATGGATTGGTTTTAGATTAGGCTATAGTTTTCGAGCGAGCGCAGCGAGCGAGAGACGCGTATAGGTGTGTCATAAACCAACGGTTTTTAACATACGGACATTGAAATATTCGCACCAGCCCGAGGAGCCGGAAGTATTTATCCTATTGCCTACCGACACATGTTTACAGTTTATGAATAGTTTCACATAAATAGTACTATTTCCTCATAGTACAGTGCAATGTGATGTCCGAAATGGCTGACAAAATTAGGTAATAACACGAAATATATGGAAGGCAATATAAGGTATATGTATAGCTTGGATATTGTGACCGTTGCTCGCTCGCTCCGCTCGCTCGTAAAAATCTAGTCCAACCCCACAACCGATCCGACACGTTCGCAAATTTGAAATATGTCGCCATCATATCGAATAATGAACGCAAGATGGATTGGTTTTAGGTTAGGCTATAGTTTTCGAGCGAGCGCAGCGAGCGAGAGACGCGTATAGGTGTGTCATAAACCAACGGTTTGGAACATACGGACATTGAAATATTCGCACCAGCCCGAGGAGCCGGAAGTATTTATCCTATTGCCTACCGACACATGTTTACAGTTTATGAATAGTTTCACATAAATAGTACTATTTCCTCATAGTACAGTGCAATGTGATGTCCGAAATGGCTGACAAAATTAGGTAATAACACGAAATATATGGAAGGCAATATAAGGTATATGTATAGCTTGGAAATTGTGACCGTTGCTCGCTCGCTCCGCTCGCTCGTAAAAATCTAGTCCAACCCCACAACCGATCCGACACGTTCGCAAATTTGAAATATGTCGCCATCATATCGAATAATGAACGCAAGATGGATTCGTTTTAGGTTAGGCTATAGTTTTCGAGCGAGCGCAGCGAGCGAGAGACGCGTATAGGTGTGTCATAAACCAACGGTTTGGAACATACGGACATTGAAATATTCGCACCAGCCCGAGGAGCCGGAAGTATTTATCCTATTGCCTACCGACACATGTTTACAGTTTATGAATAGTTTCACATAAATAGTACTATTTCCTCATAGTACAGTGCAATGTGATGTCCGAAATGGCTGACAAAATTAGGTAATAACACGAAATATATGGAAGGCAATATAAGGTATATGTATAGCTTGGAAATTGTGACCGTTGCTCGCTCGCTTCGCTCGCTCGTAAAAATCTAGTCCAACCTCGCAACCGACCCCACACGTTCGCAAATTTGAAATATGTCGCCACCATATCGAATAATGAACGGAAGATGGATTGGTTTTAGGTTAGGCTATAGTTTTCGAGCGAGCGCAGCGAGCGAGAGACACGTATAGGTGTGTCATAAACAAACGGTTTGGCACACACGGACATTGAAATATTCGCACCAGCCCGAGGAGCCGGAAGTATTTATCCTATTGCCTACCGACACATGTTTACAGTTTATGAATAGTTTCACATAAATAGCACTATTTCCACATAGTACAATGCAACGTGATGTCCGAAATGGCTGACAAAATTAGGTAATAACACGACATATATGCAAGGCGATATAAGGTGTATGTATAGGTTGGAAATTGTGATCGTTGCTCGCTCGCTCCGCTCGCTCGCAAATATCTAGTCCAACCTCGCAACCGATCCCACACGTTCGCAAATTTGAAATATGTCGCCACCATATCGAATAATGAGCGCAAGATGGATTGGTTTTAGGTTAGGCTATAGTTTTCGAGCGAGCGCAGCGAGCGAGAGACGCGTATAGGTGTGTCATAAACCAACGGTTTGGCACATACGGACATTGAAATATTCGCACCAGCCCGAGGAGCCGGAAGTATTTATCCTATTGTCTACCGACACATGTTTACAGTTTATGATAGTTTCACATAAATAGCACTATTTCCACATAGTACAATGCAACGTGATGTCCGAAATGGCTGACAAAATTAGGTAATAACACGACATATTTGCAAGGCGATATAAGGTGTATGTATAGGTTGGAAATTGTGATCGTTGCTCGCTCGCTCCGCTCGCTCGAAAAAATCTAGTCCAACCTCGCAACCGATCCCACACGTTCGCAAATTTGAAATATGTCGCCACCATATCGAATAATGAGCGCAAGATGGATTGGTTTTAGGTTAGGCTATAGCTTTCGTGCGAGCGCAGCGAACGAGAGACGCGTAAAGGTGTGTCACAAACCATCGGTTTGGCACATACGGACATTGATATATTCGCACCAGCCCGGGGAGCCGGAAGTCTTTATCCTATTGCCTTCTGACAAATGTTTACGGTTTACCAATAGTTTCACATAATTAATACCGTTTCCTCATAGTACAGTGCAAGGTGATGTCCGAAATGGCTGACAAAATTAGGTACAAGCACGAAATATATGCAAGACAATATATGGAATATGTATAGCTTGGAAATTGTGACCGTTGCTCGCTCGCTCCGCTCGCTCGTAAACATCTAGTCCAACCCCACAACCGATCCGACACGTTCGCAAATTTGAAATATGTCGCCATCATATCGAATAATGAACGGAAGATGGATTGGTTTTAGGTTAGGTTATAGTTTTCGAGCGAGCGCAGCGAGCGAGAGACGCGTATAGTTGTGTCATAAACCAAGGGTTTGGCACATACGGACATTGAAATATTCGCACCAGCCCGAGGAGCCGGAAGTATTTATCCTATTGCCTACCGACACATGTTTACAGTTTATGAATAGTTTCACATAAATAGTACTATTTCCTCATAGTACAGTGCAATGTGATGTCCGAAATGGCTGACAAAATTAGGTAATAACACGAAATATATGGAAGGCAATATAAGGTATATGTGTAGCTTGGAAATTGTGACCGTTGCTCGCTCGCTCCGCTCGCTCGCAAAAATCTAGTCCAACCTCACAACCGATCCCACACGTTCGCAAATTTGAAATGTGTCGCCACCATATCGAATAATGAACGCAAGATGGATTGGTTTTAGGTTAGGCTATAGCTTTCGAGCGAGCACGGCGAACGAGGGACTCGGAGAGGTGTGTCGCAATCCAACGGTTTGGCACATGGGGACATTGATCTTTCGCACCAGCCCGAGGAACCGTAAGTCTTTATCCTATTGCCTATTGACAAATGTTTACAGTTTACCTATAGTTTCACATAAATAGTACTATTTGCACATAGTAAAGTGCAATGTGATGTCCGAAATGGCTGACAAAATTAGGTAATAACACGACATATATGCAAGGCAATATAAGGTGTATGTATAGGTTGGAAATTGTGACCGTTGCTCGCTCGCTCCGCTCGTTCGTAAAAATCTAGTCCAACCTCACAACCGATCCCACACGTTCGCAAATTTGAAATATGTCGCCACCATATCGAATAATGAACGGAAGATGGATTGGTTTTAGGTTAGGCTATAGCTTTCGTGCGAGCGCAGCGAACGAGAGACGCGTAAAGGTGTGTCACAAACCATCGGTTTGGCACATACGGACATTGATATATTCGCACCAGCCCGAGGAGCCGGAAGTCTTTATCCTATTGCCATCTGACAAATGTTTACGGTTTACCAATAGTTTCACATAATTAGTACCGTTTCCTCATGGTACAGTGCAACGTGATGTCCGAAATGGCTGACAAAATTAGGTACAAGCACGAAATATATGCAAGACAATATATGGTATATGTATAGCTTGGAAATTGTGACCATTGCTCGCTCGCTCCGCTCCCTCGTAAACATCTAGTCCAACCCCACAACCGATGCGACACGTTCGCAAATTTGAAATATGTCGCCATCATATCGAATAATGAACGCAAGATGGATTGGTTTTAGGTTAGGCTATAGTTTTCGAGCGAGCGCAGCGAGCGAGAGACGCGTATAGGTGTGTCATAAACCATCGGTTTGGCACATACGGACATTGAAATATTCGCACCAGCCCGAGGAGCCGGAAGTATTTATCCTATTGCCTATCGACACATGTTTACAGTTTATGAATAGTTTCACATAAATAGTACTATTTCCACATAGTACAATGCAATGTGATGTCCGAAATGGCTGACAAAATTAGGTAATAACACGAAATATATGGAAGGCAATATAAGGTATATGTATAGCTTGGAAATTGTGACCG
The DNA here is from genome assembly GCF_024516045.1 of Bombus affinis. Classification (NCBI taxonomy): domain Eukaryota; kingdom Metazoa; phylum Arthropoda; class Insecta; order Hymenoptera; family Apidae; genus Bombus; species Bombus affinis. Next base: position 65,509 of record NW_026109010.1, on the reverse strand, counting down.
TTGCTCGCTCGCACCGCTCGCTCGTAAAAATCTAGTCCAACCTCACAACCGACCCGACACGTTCGCAAATTTGAAATATGTCGCCACCATATCGAATAATGAACGGAAGAGGGATTGGTTTTAGGTTAGGCTATAGCTTTCGTGCGAGCGCAGCGAACGAGAGACGCGTAAAGGTGTGTCACAAACCATCGGTTTGGCACATACGGACATTGATATATTCGCACCAGCCCGAGGAGCCAGAAGTCTTTATCCTATTGCCTTCTGACAAATGTTTACGGTTTACCAATAGTTTCACATAATTAGTACCGTCTCCTCATAGTACAGTGCAACGTGATGTCCGAAATGGCTGACAAAATTAGGTACAAGCACGAAATATATGCAAGACAATATATGGTATATGTATAGCTTGGAAATTGTGACCGTTGCTCGCTCGCTCCGCTCGCTCGTAAACATCTAGTCCAACCCCACAACCGATCCGACACGTTCGCAAATTTGAAATACGTCGCCATCATATCGAATAATGAACGCAAGATGGAATGGTTTTAGGTTAGCCTATAGTTTACGAGCGAGCGCAGCGAGCGAGAGACGCGTATAGGTGTGTCATAAACCAACGGTTTGGAACATACGAACATTGAAATATTCGCACCAGCCCAAGGAGCCGGGAGTATTTATCCTATTGCCTATCGACACATGTTTACAGTTTATGAATAGTTTCACATAAATAGTACTATTTCCTCATAGTACAGTGCAATGTGATGTCCGAAATGGCTGACAAAATTAGGCAATAACACGAAATATATGGAAGGCAATATAAGGTATATGTATAGCTTGGAAATTGTGACCGTTGCTCGCTCGCTACGCTCGCTCGTAAAAATCTAGTCCAACCTCACAACCGATCCCACGCGTTCGCAAATTTGAAATATGTCGCCACCATATCGAATAATGAACGGAAGATGGATTGGTTTTAGGTTAGGCTATAGCTTTCGTGCGATCGCAGCGAACGAGAGACGCGTAAAGGTGTGTCACAAACCAACGGTTTGGCACATACGGACATTGAAATATTCGCACCAGCCCGAGGAGACGGAAGTCTTTATCCTATTGCCTTCTGACAAATGTTTACTGTTTACCAATAGTTTCACATAATTAGTACCGTTTCCTCATAGTACAGTGCAACGTGATGTCCGAAATGGCTGACAACATTAGGTACAAGCACGAAATATATGCAAGACAATATATGGTATATGTATAGCTTGGAAATTGTGACCGTTGCTCGCTCGCTCCGCTCGCTCGTAAAAATCTAGTCCAACCCCACAACCGATCCGACACGTTCGCAAATTTGAAATATGTCGCCATCATATCGAATAATGAACGGAAGATGGATTGGTTTTAGGTTAGGTTATAGTTTTCGAGCGAGCGCAGCGAGCGAGAGACGCGTATAGTTGTGTCATAAACCAACGGCTTGGCACATACGGACATTGAAATATTCGCACCAGCCCGAGGAGCCGGAAGTATTTATCCTATTGCCTACCGACACATGTTTACAGTTTATGAATAGTTTCACATAAATAGTACTATTTCCTCATAGTACAGTGCAATGTGATGTCCGAAATGGCTGACAAAATTAGGTAATAACACGAAATATATGGAAGGCAATATAAGGTATATGTATAGCTTGGAAATTGTGACCGTTGCTCGCTCGCTCCGCTCGCTCGCAAAAATCTAGTCCAACCTCACAACCGATCCCACACGTTCGCAAATTTGAAATGTGTCGCCACCATATCGAATAATGAACGGAAGATGGATTGGTTTTAGGTTAGGCTATAGCTTTCGTGCGAGCGCAGCGAACGAGAGACGCGTAAAGGTGCGTCACAAACCATCGGTTTGGCACATACGGACATTGATATATTCGCACCAGCCCGAGGAGCCGGAAGTATTTATCCTATTGCCTTCTGACAAATGTTTACGGTTTACCAATAGTTTCACATAATTAGTACCGTTTCCTCATGGTACAGTGCAACGTGTTGTCCGAAATGGCTGACAAAATTAGGTACAAGCACGAAATATATGCAAGACAATATATGGTATATGTATAGCTTGGAAATTGTGACCGTTGCTCGCTCGCTCCGCTCGCTCGTAAACATCTAGTCCAACCCCACAACCGATCCGACACGTTCGCAAATTTGAAATATGTCGCCATCATATCGAATAATGAACGCAAGATGGATTGGTTTTAGGTTAGGCTATAGCTTTCGTGCGAGCACGGCGAACGAGGGACTCGGAGAGGTGTGTCGCAATCCAACGGTTTGGCACATGGGGACATTGATCTTTCGCACCAGCCCGAGGAACCGTAAGTCTTTATCCTATTGCCTATTGACAAATGTTTACAGTTTACCTATAGTTTCACATAAATAGTACTATTTGCACATAGTAAAGTGCAATGTGATGTCCGAAATGGCTGACAAAATTAGGTAATAACACGACATATATGCAAGGCAATATAAGGTGTATGTATAGGTTGGAAATTGTGACCGTTGCTCGCTCGCTCCGCTCGTTCGTAAAAATCTAGTCCAACCTCACACGCGACGCCACACGTTCGCAAATTAGAAATATGTCGCCACCATATCGAATAATGAACGAAAGATGGATTGGTTTTGGGTTAGGCTATTGCTTTCGAGCGAGCGCAGCGAGCGAGAGACGCGTAAAGGTGTGTCACAAACCAAGGGTTTGGCACATCCGGACATTGAAATATTCGCACCAGCCCGAGGAGCCGGAAGTCTTTTCCTATTGCCTACTGACAAATGTTTACAGTTTATGAATAGTTTCACATAAATAGTACTATTCCCACATACTACAGTGCAATGTGATGTCCGAAAAGGCTGACAAAATTAGGTAATAACACGAAACAAATGCAAGGCAATATAAGGTATATGTATAACTTGGAAATTGTCACCGTTGCTCGCTCGCTCCGCTCTCTCGTAAAAATCCAGTCCAACCTTACAACCGATCCGACACGTTCGCAAATTCGAAATATATCGCCACCATATCGAATACTGAACGCAAGATGGATTGGTTTTAGGTTAGGCTATAGTATTCGAGCGAGCGCAGCGAGCGAGGGACGCGTAAAGGTGTGTCACAAACCAAGGGTTTGGCACATCCGGACATTGAAATATTCGCACCAGCCCGAAGAGCCGGAAGTCTTTATCCTATTGCCTACTGACAAATGTTTACAGTTTATGAATAGTTTCACATAAATAGTACTATTCCCACATACTACAGTGCAATGTGATGTCCGAAAAGGCTGACAAAATTAGGTAATAACACGAAACAAATGCAAGGCAATATAAGGTATATGTATAGCATGGAAATTGTGATCGTTGCTCGCTCGCTCCACTCGCTCGCAAAAATCTAGTCCAACCTCACAACCGATCCGACACGTTCGCAAATTCGAAATATGTCGCCACCATATCGAATAATGAACGCAAGATGGATTGGTTTTAGGTTAGGCTATAGCTTTCGAGCGAGCACAGCGAGCGAGAGACGCGTAAAGGTGTGTCACAAAGCAACGGTTTGGCACATACGGACATTGAAATATTCGTACCAGCCCGAGGAGCCAGATGCCTTTATCGAATTGCGTACTGACAAATGTTTACAGTTTACCAATAGTTTCACATAAATAGTACTATTTGCACATAGTAAAGTGCAATGTGATGTCAGAAATGGCTGACAAAACTAGGTATTAACACGAAATATATGCAAGGCAATATAAGGTATATGTATAGCTGGGAAATTGTGATCGTTGCTCTCTCGCCCCGCTCGCTCGTAAATATTTAGTCCAACCTCATTTCCGATCCGACACGTTCCCAAATTCGAAATATGTCTCCACCATATCGAATAATGAACGCAAGATGGATTGGTTTTAGGTTAGGCTATAGCTTTCGAGCGAGCGCCGCGAGCGAGAGACGCGTAAAGGTGTGTCACAAACCAACGGTTTGGCACATACGGACATTGAAATATTCGCACCAGCCCGAGGAGCCGGAAGTCTTTATCGAATTGCCTACTGACAAATGTTTACTGATTAGGAATAGTTTCACATAAATAGTACTATTTCCACATAGTAAAGTGCAATGTGATGTCAGAAATGGCTGAAAAAATTAGGTAATAAACGAAATATATGCAAGGCAATATAAGGTATATGTATAGCTTGGAAATTGTGATCGTTGCTCGCAGGCTCCGCTCGCTCGTAAATATTTAGTCCATCCTCACATCCGATCCGACACGTTCCCAAATTTGACATAAGTCGCCTGTATGTCGAATGACTAAAGCAAGAGGGATTGATTTTAGGTTAGGTTATAGCTTTCGTGCGAGCACGGCGAACTAGGGACTCGGAGAGGTGTGTCACAATGCAACGGTTTGGCACATGGGGACATTGATCTTTCGCACCAGCCCGAGGAACCGGAAGTCTTTATCCTATTGCCTATTGACAAATGTTTACAGTTTACCTATAGTTTCACATAAATAGTACTATTTGCACATAGTAAAGTGCAATGTGATGTCAGAAATGGCTGACAAAACTAGGTAATAACACGAAATATATGCAAGGCAATATATGGTACATGTATAGCTTGGAAATTGTGACCGTTGCTCGCTCGCTCCGCTCGCTCGTAAACATCTAGTCCAACCCCACAACCGATCCGACACGTTCGCAAATTTGAAATATGTCGCCATCATATCGAATAATGAACGCAAGATGGATTGGTTTTAGGTTAGGCTATAGTTTTCGAGCGAGCGCAGCGAGCGAGAGACGCGTATAGGTGTGTCATAAACCAACGGTTTGGCACATACGGACATTGATATATTCGCACCAGCCCGAGGAGCCGGAAGTATTTATCCTATTGCCTATCGACACATGTTTACAGTTTATGAATAGTTTCACATAAATAGTACTATTTCCACATAGTACAATGCAATGTGATGTCCGAAATGGCTGACAAAATTAGGTAATAGCACGACATATATGCAAGGCAATATAAGGTGTATGTATAGGTTGGAAATTGTGATCGTTGCTCGCTCGCTCCGCTCGCTCGAAAAAATCTAGTCCAACCTCACAACCAACCCGACACGTTCGCAAATTTGAAATATGTCGCCACCATATCGAATAATGAACGGAAGATGGATTGGTTTTAGGTTAGGCTATAGCTTTCGTGCGAGCGCAGCGAACGAGAGACGCGTAAAGGTGTGTCACAAACCATCGGTTTGGCACATACGGACATTGATATATCCGCACCAGCCCGGGGAGCCGGAAGTCTTTATCCTATTGCCTTCTGACAAATGTTTACGGTTTACCAATAGTTTCACATAATTAATACCGTTTCCTCATAGTACAGTGCAAGGTGATGTCCGAAATGGCTGACAAAATTAGGTACAAGCACGAAATATATGCAAGACAATATATGGAATATGTATAGCTTGGAAATTGTGACCGTTGCTCGCTCGCTCCGCTCGCTCGTAAACATCTAGTCCAACCCCACAACCGATCCGACACGTTCGCAAATTTGAAATATGTCGCCATCATATCGAATAATGAACGGAAGATGGATTGGTTTTAGGTTAGGTTATAGTTTTCGAGCGAGCGCAGCGAGCGAGAGACGCGTATAGTTGTGTCATAAACCAAGGGTTTGGCACATACGGACATTGAAATATTCGCACCAGCCCGACGAGCCGGAAGTATTTATCCTATTGCCTACCGACACATGTTTACAGTTTATGAATAGTTTCACATAAATAGTACTATTTCCTCATAGTACAGTGCAACGTGATGTCCGAAATGGCTGACAAAATTAGGTACAAGCACGAAATATATGCAAGACAATATATGGTATATGTATAGCTTGGAAATTGTGACCGTTGCTCGCTCGCTCCGCTCGCTCGTAAACATCTAGTCCAACCCCACAACCGATCCGACACGTTCGCATATTTGAAATACGTCGCCATCATATCGAATAATGAACGCAAGATGGATTGGTTTTAGGTTAGGTTATAGTTTTCGAGCGAGCGCAGCGAGCGAGAGACGCGTATAGTTGTGTCATAAACCAACGGTTTGGCACATACGGACATTGAAATATTCGCACCAGCCCGAGGAGCCGGAAGTATTTATCCTATTGCCTACCGACACATGTTTACAGTTTATGAATAATTTCACATAAATAGTACTATTTCCTCATAGTACAGTGCAATGTGATGTCCGAAATGGCTGACAAAATTAGGTAATAACACGAAATATATGGAAGGCAATATAAGGTATATGTATAGCTTGGAAATTGTGACCGTTGCTCGCTCGCTCCGCTCGCTCGCAAAAATCTAGTCCAACCTCACAACCGATCCCACGCGTTCGCAAATTTGAAATGTGTCGCCACCATATCGAATAATGAACGGAAGATGGATTGGTTTTAGGTTAGGCTATAGTTTTCGAGCGAGCGCAGCGAGCGAGAGACGCGTATAGGTATGTCATAAACCAACGGTTTGGCACATACGGACATTGAAATATTCGCACCAGCCCGAGGAGCCGGAAGTATTTATCCTATTGCCTACCGACACATGTTTACAGTTTATGAATAGTTTCACATAAATAGTACTATTTCCTCATAGTACAGTGCAATGTGATGTCCTAAATGGCTGACAAAATTAGGTAATAACACGAAATATATGGAAGGCAATATAAGGTATATGTATAGCTTGGAAATTGTGACCGTTGCTCGCTCGCTCCGCTCGCTCGAAAAAATCTAGTCCAACCTCACAACCGACCCGACACGTTCGCAAATTTGAAATATGTCGCCACCATATCGAATAATGAACGGAAGAGGGATTGGTTTTAGGTTAGGCTATAGCTTTCGTGCGAGCGCAGCGAACGAGAGACGCGTAAAGGTGTGTCACAAACCATCGGTTTGGCACATACGGACATTGATATATTCGCACCAGCCCGAGGAGCCAGAAGTCTTTATCCTATTGCCTTCTGACAAATGTTTACGGTTTACCAATAGTTTCACATAATTAGTACCGCCTCCTCATAGTACAGTGCAACGTGATGTCCGAAATGGCTGACAAAATTAGGTACAAGCACGAAATATATGCAAGACAATATATGGTATATGTATAGCTTGGAAATTGTGACCGTTGCTCGCTCGCTCCGCTCGCTCGTAAACATCTAGTCCAACCCCACAACCGATCCGACACGTTCGCAAATTTGAAATACGTCGCCATCATATCGAATAATGAACGCAAGATGGATTGGTTTTAGGTTAGGCTATAGTTTACGAGCGAGCGCAGCGAGCGAGAGACGCGTATAGGTGTGTCATAAACCAACGGTTTGGAACATACGAACATTGAAATATTCGCACCAGCCCAAGGAGCCGGAAGTATTTATCCTATTGCCTATCGACACATGTTTACAGTTTATGAATAGTTTCACATAAATAGTACTATTTCCTCATAGTACAGTGCAATGTGATGTCCGAAATGGCTGACAAAATTAGGCAATAACACGAAATATATGGAAGGCAATATAAGGTATATGTATAGCTTGGAAATTGTGACCGTTGCTCGCTCGCTACGCTCGCTCGTAAAAATCTAGTCCAACCTCACAACCGATCCCACGCGTTCGCAAATTTGAAATATGTCGCCACCATATCGAATAATGAACGGAAGATGGATTGGTTTTAGGTTAGGCTATAGCTTTCGTGCGATCGCAGCGAACGAGAGACGCGTAAAGGTGTGTCACAAACCAACGGTTTGGCACATACGGACATTGAAATATTCGCACCAGCCCGAGCAGACGGAAGTCTTTATCCTATTGCCTTCTGACAAATGTTTACTGTTTACCAATAGTTTCAAATAATTAGTACCGTTTCCTCATAGTACAGTGCAACGTGATGTCCGAAATGGCTGACAACATTAGGTACAAGCACGAAATATATGCAAGACAATATATGGTATATGTATAGCTTGGAAATTGTGACCGTTGCTCGCTCGCTCCGCTCGCTCGTAAAAATCCAACCCCACAACCGATCCGACACGTTCGCAAATTTGAAATATGTCGCCATCATATCGAATAATGAACGGAAGATGGATTGGTTTTAGGTTAGGTTATAGTTTTCGAGCGAGCGCAGCGAGCGAGAGACGCGTATAGTTGTGTCATAAACCAACGGTTTGGCACATACGGACATTGAAATATTCGCACCAGCCCGAGGAGCCGGAAGTATTTATCCTATTGCCTACCGACACATGTTTACAGTTTATGAATAGTTTCACATAAATAGTACTATTTCCTCATAGTACAGTGCAATGTGATGTCCGAAATGGCTGACAAAATTAGGTAATAACACGAAATATATGGAAGGCAATATAAGGTATATGTATATCTTGGAAATTGTGACCGTTGCTCGTTCGCTCCGCTCGTTCGTAAAAATCTAGTCCAACCTCACAACCGATCCCACACGTTCGCAAATTTGAAATATGTCGCCACCATATCGAATAATGAACGGAAGATGGATTGGTTTTAGGTTAGGCTATAGCTTTCGTGCGAGCGCAGCAAACGAGAGACGCGTAAAGGTGTGTCACAAACCATCGGTTTGGCACATACGGACATTGATATATTCGCACCAGCCCGAGGAGCCGGAAGTCTTTATCCTATTGCCATCTGACAAATGTTTACGGTTTACCAATAGTTTCACATAATTAGTACCGTTTCCACATGGTACAGTGCAACGTGATGTCCGAAATGGCTGACAAAATTAGGTACAAGCACGAAATATATGCAAGACAATATATGGTATATGTATAGCTTGGAAATTGTGACCGTTGCACGCTCGCTCCGCTCGCTCGTAAACATCTAGTCCAACCCCACAACCGATCCGACACGTTCGCAAATTTGAAATATGTCGCCATCATATCGAATAATGAACGCAAGATGGATTGGTTTTAGGATTGGCTATAGTTTTCGAGCGAGCGCAGCGAGCGAGAGACGCGTCTAGGTGTGTCATAAACCAACGGTTTGGCACGTAAGCACATTGAAATATTCGCACCAGCCCAAGGAGCCAGATGCCTTTATCGAATTGCGTACTGACAAATGTTTACAGTTTACCAATAGTTTCACATAAATAGTACTATTTGCACATAGTAAAGTGCAATGTGATGTCAGAAATGGCTGACAAAACTAGGTATTAACACGAAATATATGCAAGGCAATATAAGGTATATGTATAGCTGGGAAATTGTGATCGTTGCTCTCTCGCCCCGCTCGCTCGTAAATATTTAGTCCAACCTCATTTCCGATCCGACACGTTCCCAAATTCGAAATATGTCTCCACCATATCGAATAATGAACGCAAGATGGATTGGTTTTAGGTTAGGCTATAGCTTTCGAGCGAGCGCCGCGAGCGAGAGACGCGTAAAGGTGTGTCACAAACCAACGGTTTGGCACATACGGACATTGAAATATTCGCACCAGCCCGAGGAGCCGGAAGTCTTTATCGAATTGCCTACTGACAAATGTTTACTGATTAGGAATAGTTTCACATAAATAGTACTATTTCCACATAGTAAAGTGCAATGTGATGTCAGAAATGGCTGAAAAAATTAGGTAATAAAACGAAATATATGCAAGGCAATATAAGGTATATGTATAGCTTGGAAATTGTGATCGTTGCTCGCAGGCTCCGCTCGCTCGTAAATATTTAGTCCATCCTCACATCCGATCCGACACGTTCCCAAATTTGACATAAGTCGCCTGTATGTCGAATGACTAAAGCAAGAGGGATTGATTTTAGGTTAGGTTATAGCTTTCGTGCGAGCACGGCGAACTAGGGACTCGGAGAGGTGTGTCACAATGCAACGGTTTGGCACATGGGGACATTGATCTTTCGCACCAGCCCGAGGAACCGGAAGTCTTTATCCTATTGCCTATTGACAAATGTTTACAGTTTACCTATAGTTTCACATAAATAGTACTATTTGCACATAGTAAAGTGCAATGTGATGTCAGAAATGGCTGACAAAACTAGGTAATAACACGAAATATATGCAAGGCAATATATGGTACATGTATAGCTTGGAAATTGTGACCGTTGCTCGCTCGCTCCGCTCGCTCGTAAACATCTAGTCCAACCCCACAACCGATCCGACACGTTTGCAAATTTGAAATATGTCGCCATCATATCGAATAATGAACGCAAGATGGATTGGTTTTAGGTTAGGCTATAGTTTTCGAGCGAGCGCAGCGAGCGAGAGACGCGTATAGGTGTGTCATAAACCAACGGTTTGGCACATACGGACATTGATATATTCGCACCAGCCCGAGGAGCCGGAAGTATTTATCCTATTGCCTATCGACACATGTTTACAGTTTATGAATAGTTTCACATAAATAGTACTATTTCCACATAGTACAATGCAATGTGATGTCCGAAATGGCTGACAAAATTAGGTAATAGCACGACATATATGCAAGGCAATATAAGGTGTATGTATAGGTTGGAAATTGTGATCGTTGCTCGCTCGCTCCGCTCGCTCGAAAAAATCTAGTCCAACCTCACAACCAACCCGACACGTTCGCAAATTTGAAATATGTCGCCACCATATCGAATAATGAACGGAAGATGGATTGGTTTTAGGTTAGGCTATAGCTTTCGTGCGAGCGCAGCGAACGAGAGACGCGTAAAGGTGTGTCACAAACCATCGGTTTGGCACATACGGACATTGATATATCCGCACCAGCCCGGGGAGCCGGAAGTCTTTATCCTATTGCCTTCTGACAAATGTTTACGGTTTACCAATAGTTTCACATAATTAATACCGTTTCCTCATAGTACAGTGCAAGGTGATGTCCGAAATGGCTGACAAAATTAGGTACAAGCACGAAATATATGCAAGACAATATATGGAATATGTATAGCTTGGAAATTGTGACCGTTGCTCGCTCGCTCCGCTCGCTCGTAAACATCTAGTCCAACCCCACAACCGATCCGACACGTTCGCAAATTTGAAATATGTCGCCATCATATCGAATAATGAACGGAAGATGGATTGGTTTTAGGTTAGGTTATAGTTTTCGAGCGAGCGCAGCGAGCGAGAGACGCGTATAGTTGTGTCATAAACCAAGGGTTTGGCACATACGGACATTGAAATATTCGCACCAGCCCGACGAGCCGGAAGTATTTATCCTATTGCCTACCGACACATGTTTACAGTTTATGAATAGTTTCACATAAATAGTACTATTTCCTCATAGTACAGTGCAACGTGATGTCCGAAATGGCTGACAAAATTAGGTACAAGCACGAAATATATGCAAGACAATATATGGTATATGTATAGCTTGGAAATTGTGACCGTTGCTCGCTCGCTCCGCTCGCTCGTAAACATCTAGTCCAACCCCACAACCGATCCGACACGTTCGCAAATTTGAAATACGTCGCCATCATATCGAATAATGAACGCAAGATGGATTGGTTTTAGGTTAGGTTATAGTTTTCGAGCGAGCGCAGCGAGCGAGAGACGCGTATAGTTGTGTCATAAACCAACGGTTTGGCACATACGGACATTGAAATATTCGCACCAGCCCGAGGAGCCGGAAGTATTTATCCTATTGCCTACCGACACATGTTTACAGTTTATGAATAATTTCACATAAATAGTACTATTTCCTCATAGTACAGTGCAATGTGATGTCCGAAATGGCTGACAAAATTAGGTAATAACACGAAATATATGGAAGGCAATATAAGGTATATGTATAGCTTGGAAATTGTGACCGTTGCTCGCTCGCTCCGCTCGCTCGAAAAAATCTAGTCCAACCTCACAACCGACCCGACACGTTCGCAAATTTGAAATATGTCGCCACCATATCGAATAATGAACGGAAGAGGGATTGGTTTTAGGTTAGGCTATAGCTTTCGTGCGAGCGCAGCGAACGAGAGACGCGTAAAGGTGTGTCACAAACCATCGGTTTGGCACATACGGACATTGATATATTCGCACCAGCCCGAGGAGCCAGAAGTCTTTATCCTATTGCCTTCTGACAAATGTTTACGGTTTACCAATAGTTTCACATAATTAGTACCGCCTCCTCATAGTACAGTGCAACGTGATGTCCGAAATGGCTGACAAAATTAGGTACAAGCACGAAATATATGCAAGACAATATATGGTATATGTATAGCTTGGAAATTGTGACCGTTGCTCGCTCGCTCCGCTCGCTCGTAAACATCTAGTCCAACCCCACAACCGATCCGACACGTTCGCAAATTTGAAATACGTCGCCATCATATCGAATAATGAACGCAAGATGGATTGGTTTTAGGTTAGGCTATAGTTTACGAGCGAGCGCAGCGAGCGAGAGACGCGTATAGGTGTGTCATAAACCAACGGTTTGGAACATACGAACATTGAAATATTCGCACCAGCCCAAGGAGCCGGAAGTATTTATCCTATTGCCTATCGACACATGTTTACAGTTTATGAATAGTTTCACATAAATAGTACTATTTCCTCATAGTACAGTGCAATGTGATGTCCGAAATGGCTGACAAAATTAGGCAATAACACGAAATATATGGAAGGCAATATAAGGTATATGTATAGCTTGGAAATTGTGACCGTTGCTCGCTCGCTACGCTCGCTCGTAAAAATCTAGTCCAACCTCACAACCGATCCCACGCGTTCGCAAATTTGAAATATGTCGCCACCATATCGAATAATGAACGGAAGATGGATTGGTTTTAGGTTAGGCTATAGCTTTCGTGCGATCGCAGCGAACGAGAGACGCGTAAAGGTGTGTCACAAACCAACGGTTTGGCACATACGGACATTGAAATATTCGCACCAGCCCGAGCAGACGGAAGTCTTTATCCTATTGCCTTCTGACAAATGTTTACTGTTTACCAATAGTTTCAAATAATTAGTACCGTTTCCTCATAGTACAGTGCAACGTGATGTCCGAAATGGCTGACAACATTAGGTACAAGCACGAAATATATGCAAGACAATATATGGTATATGTATAGCTTGGAAATTGTGACCGTTGCTCGCTCGCTCCGCTCGCTCGTAAAAATCTAGTCCAACCCCACAACCGATCCGACACGTTCGCAAATTTGAAATATGTCGCCATCATATCGAATAATGAACGGAAGATGGATTGGTTTTAGGTTAGGTTATAGTTTTCGAGCGAGCGCAGCGAGCGAGAGACGCGTATAGTTGTGTCATAAACCAACGGTTTGGCACATACGGACATTGAAATATTCGCACCAGCCCGAGGAGCCGGAAGTATTTATCCTATTGCCTACCGACACATGTTTACAGTTTATGAATAGTTTCACATAAATAGTACTATTTCCTCATAGTACAGTGCAATGTGATGTCCGAAATGGCTGACAAAATTAGGTAATAACACGAAATATATGGAAGGCAATATAAGGTATATGTATATCTTGGAAATTGTGACCGTTGCTCGTTCGCTCCGCTCGTTCGTAAAAATCTAGTCCAACCTCACAACCGATCCCACACGTTCGCAAATTTGAAATATGTCGCCACCATATCGAATAATGAACGGAAGATGGATTGGTTTTAGGTTAGGCTATAGCTTTCGTGCGAGCGCAGCAAACGAGAGACGCGTAAAGGTGTGTCACAAACCATCGGTTTGGCACATACGGACATTGATATATTCGCACCAGCCCGAGGAGCCGGAAGTCTTTATCCTATTGCCATCTGACAAATGTTTACGGTTTACCAATAGTTTCACATAATTAGTACCGTTTCCACATGGTACAGTGCAACGTGATGTCCGAAATGGCTGACAAAATTAGGTACAAGCACGAAATATATGCAAGACAATATATGGTATATGTATAGCTTGGAAATTGTGACCGTTGCACGCTCGCTCCGCTCGCTCGTAAACATCTAGTCCAACCCCACAACCGATCCGACACGTTCGCAAATTTGAAATATGTCGCCATCATATCGAATAATGAACGCAAGATGGATTGGTTTTAGGATTGGCTATAGTTTTCGAGCGAGCGCAGCGAGCGAGAGACGCGTCTAGGTGTGTCATAAACCAACGGTTTGGCACGTAAGCACATTGAAATATTCGCACCAGCCCAAGGAGCCGGAAGTATTTATCCTATTGCCTACCGACACATGTTTACAGTTTATGAATAGTTTCACATAAATAGTACTATTTCCTCATAGTACAGTGCAATGTGATGTCCGAAATGGCTGACAAAATTAGGTAATAACACGAAATATATGGAAGGCAATATAAGGTATATGTATAGCTTGGAAATTGTGATCGTTGCTCGCTCGCTCCGCTCGCTCGAAAAAATCTAGTCCAACCTCACAACCGACCCGACACGTTCGCAAATTTGAAATATGTCGCCACCATATCGAATAATGAACGGAAGATGGATTGGTTTTAGGTTAGGCTATAGCTTTCGTGCGAGCGCAGCGAACGAGAGACGCGTAAAGGTGTGTCACAAACCATCGGTTTGGCACATACGGACATTGATATATTCGCACCAGCCCGAGGAGCCGGAAGTCTTTATCCTATTGCCTTCTGACACATGTTTACAGTTTATGAATAGTTTCACATAATTAGTACCGTTTCCTCATGGTACAGTGCAACGTGTTGTCCGAAATGGCTGACAAAATTAGGTACAAGCACGAAATATATGCAAGACAATATATGGTATATGTATAGCTTGGAAATTGTGACCGTTGCTCGCTCGCTCCGCTCGCTCGTAAACATCTAGTCCAACCCCACAACCGATCCGACACGTTCGCAAGTTTGAAATATGTCGCCATTATATCGAATAATGAACGCAAGATGGATTGGTTTTAGGTTAGGCTATAGCTTTCGTGCGAGCACGGCGAACGAGGGACTCGGAGAGGTGTGTCGCAATCCAACGGTTTGGCACATGGGGACATTGATCTTTCGCACCAGCCCGAGGAACCGTAAGTCTTTATCCTATTGCCTATTGACAAATGTTTACAGTTTACCTATAGTTTCACATAAATAGTACTATTTGCACATAGTAAAGTGCAATGTGATGTCCGAAATGGCTGACAAAATTAGGTAATAACACGACATATATGCAAGGCAATATAAGGTGTATGTATAGGTTGGAAATTGTGACCGTTGCTCGCTCGCTCCGCTCGTTCGTAAAAATCTAGTCCAACCTCACAACCGATCCCACACGTTCGCAAATTTGAAATATGTCGCCACCATATCGAATAATGAACGGAAGATGGATTGGTTTTAGGTTAGGCTATAGCTTTCGTGCGTGCGCAGCAAACGAGAGACGCGTAAAGGTGTGTCACAAACCATCGGTTTGGCACATACGGACATTGATATATTCGCACCAGCCCGAGGAGCCGGAAGTCTTTATCCTATTGCCATCTGACAAATGTTTACGGTTTACCAATAGTTTCACATAATTAGTACCGTTTCCACATGGTACAGTGCAACGTGATGTCCGAAATGGCTGACAAAATTAGGTACAAGCACGAAATATATGCAAGACAATATATGGTATATGTATAGCTTGGAAATTGTGACCGTTGCTCGCTCGCTCCGCTCGCTCGTAAACATCTAGTCCAACCCCACAACCGATCCGACACGTTCGCAAATTTGAAATATGTCGCCATCATATCGAATAATGAACGCAAGATGGATTGGTTTTAGGTTAGGCTATAGTTTTCGAGCGAGCGCAGCGAGCGAGAGACGCGTATAGGTATGTCATAAACCAACGGTTTGGCACATACGGACATTGAAATATTCGCACCAGCCCGAGGAGCCGGAAGTATTTATCCTATTGCCTACCGACACATGTTTACAGTTTATGAATAGTTTCACATAAATAGTACTGTTTCCTCATAGTACAGTGCAATGTGATGTCCTAAATGGCTGACAAAATTAGGTAATAACACGAAATATATGGAAGGCAATATAAGGTATATGTATAGCTTGGAAATTGTGACCGTTGCTCGCTCGCTCCGCTCGCTCGAAAAAATCTAGTCCAACCTCACAACCGACCCGACACGTTCGCAAATTTGAAATATGTCGCCACCATATCGAATAATGAACGGAAGAGGGATTGGTTTTAGGTTAGGCTATAGCTTTCGTGCGAGCGCAGCGAACGAGAGACGCGTAAAGGTGTGTCACAAACCATCGGTTTGGCACATACGGACATTGATATATTCGCACCAGCCCGAGGAGCCAGAAGTCTTTATCCTATTGCCTTCTGACAAATGTTTACGGTTTACCAATAGTTTCACATAATTAGTACCGTCTCCTCATAGTACAGTGCAACGTGATGTCCGAAATGGCTGACAAAATTAGGTACAAGCACGAAATATATGTAAGACAATATATGGTATATGTATAGCTTGGAAATTGTGACCGTTGCTCGCTCGCTCCGCTCGCTCGTAAACATCTAGTCCAACCCCACAACCGATCCGACACGTTCGCAAATTTGAGATACGTCGCCATCATATCGAATAATGAACGCAAGATGGATTGGTTTTAGGTTAGGTTATAGTTTTCGAGCGAGCGCAGCGAGCGAGAGACGCGTATAGTTGTGTCATAAACCAACGGTTTGGCACATACGGACATTGAAATATTCGCACCAGCCCGAGGAGCCGGAAGTATTTATCCTATTGCCTACCGACACATGTTTACAGTTTATGAATAGTTTCACATAAATAGTACTATTTCCTCATAGTACAGTGCAATGTGATGTCCGAAATGGCTGACAAAATTAGGTAATAACACGAAATATATGGAAGGCAATATAAGGTATATGTATAGCTTGGAAATTGTGACCGTTGCTCGCTCGCTCCGCTCGCTCGCAAAAATCTAGTCCAACCTCACAACCGATCCCACGCGTTCGCAAATTTGAAATGTGTCGCCACCATATCGAATAATGAACGGAAGATGGATTGGTTTTAGGTTAGGCTATAGCTTTCGTGCGAGCGCAGCGAACGAGAGACGCGTAAAGGTGTGTCACAAACCATCGGTTTGGCACATACGGACATTGATATATTCGCACCAGCCCGAGGAGCCGGAAGTATTTATCCTATTGCCTTCTGACAAATGTTTACGGTTTACCAATAGTTTCACATAATTAGTACCGTTTCCTCATGGTACAGTGCAACGTGTTGTCCGAAATGGCTGACAAAATTAGGTACAAGCACGAAATATATGCAAGACAATATATGGTATATGTATAGCTTGGAAATTGTGACCGTTGCTCGCTCGCTCCGCTCGCTCGTAAACATCTAGTCCAACCCCACAACCGATCCGACACGTTCGCAAATTTGAAATATGTCGCCATCATATCGAATAATGAACGCAAGATGGATTGGTTTTAGGTTAGGCTATAGCTTTCGTGCGAGCACGGCGAACGAGGGACTCGGAGAGGTGTGTCGCAATCCAACGGTTTGGCACATGGGGACATTGATCTTTCGCACCAGCCCGAGGAACCGTAAGTCTTTATCCTATTGCCTATTGACAAATGTTTACAGTTTACCTATAGTTTCACATAAATAGTACTATTTGCACATAGTAAAGTGCAATGTGATGTCCGAAATGGCTGACAAAATTAGGTAATAACACGACATATATGCAAGGCAATATAAGGTGTATGTATAGGTTGGAAATTGTGACCGTTGCTCGCTCGCTCCGCCCGTTCGTAAAAATCTAGTCCAACCTCACAACCGATCCCACACGTTCGCAAATTTGAAATATGTCGCCACCATATCGAATAATGAACGGAAGATGGATTGGTTTTAGGTTAGGCTATAGCTTTCGTGCGAGCGCAGCAAACGAGAGACGCGTAAAGGTGTGTCACAAACCATCGGTTTGGCACATACGGACATTGATATATTCGCACCAGCCCGAGGAGCCGGAAGTCTTTATCCTATTGCCATCTGACAAATGTTTACGGTTTACCAATAGTTTCACATAATTAGTACCGTTTCCACATGGTACAGTGCAACGTGATGTCCGAAATGGCTGACAAAATTAGGTACAAGCACGAAATATATGCAAGACAATATATGGTATATGTATAGCTTGGAAATTGTGACCGTTGCTCGCTCGCTCCGCTCGCTCGTAAACATCTAGTCCAACCCCACAACCGATCCGACACGTTCGCAAATTTGAAATATGTCGCCATCATATCGAATAATGAACGCAAGATGGATTGGTTTTAGGTTAGGCTATAGTTTTCGAGCGAGCGCTGCGAGCGAGAAACGCGTCTAGGTGTGTCATAAACCAACGGTTTGGCACGTAAGCACATTTAAATATTCGCACCAGCCCGAGGAGCCGGAAGTATTTATCCTATTGCCTACCGACACATGTTTACAGTTTATGAATAGTTTCACATAAATAGTACTATTTCCTCATAGTACAGTGCAATGTGATGTCCGAAATGGCTGACAAAATTAGGTAATAACACGAAATATATGGAAGGCAATATAAGGTATATGTATAGCTTGGAAATTGTGACCGTTGCTCGCTCGCTCCGCTCGCTCGCAAAAATCTAGTCCAACCTCACAACCGATCCCACACGTTCGCAAATTTGAAATATGTCGCCACCATATCGAATAATGAACGGAAGATGGATTGGTTTTCGGTCAGGCTATAGCTTTCGTGCGAGCGCAGCGAACGAGAGACGCGTAAAGGTGTGTCACAAACCATCGGTTTGGCACATACGGACATTGATATATTCGCACCAGCCCGAGGAGCCGGAAGTCTTTATCCTATTGCCTTCTGACAAATGTTTACGGTTTACCAATAGCTTCACATAATTAGTACCGTTTCCTCATAGTACAGTGCAACGTGATGTCCGAAATGGCTGACAAAATTAGGTACAAGCACGAAATATATGCAAGACAATATATGGTATATGTATAGCTTGGAAATTGTGACCGTTGCTCGCTCGCTCTGCTCGCTCGTAAAAATCTAGTCCAACCCCACAACCGATCCGACACGTTCGCAAATTTGAAATATGTCGCCATCATATCGAATAATGAACGCAAGATGGATTGGTTTTAGGTTAGGCTATAGTTTTCGAGCGAGCGCAGCGAGCGAGAGACGCGTATAGGTGTGTCACAAACCAACGGCTTGGCACATACGGACATTGAAATATTCGCACCAGCCCGAGGAGCCGGAAGTATTTATCCTATTGCTTACCGACACATGTTTACAGTTTATGAATAGTTTCACATAAATAGTACTATTTCCTCATAGTACAGTGCAATGTGATGTCCGAAATGGCTGACAAAATTAGGTATTAACACGAAATATATGGAAGGCAATATAAGGTATATGTATAGCTTGGAAATTGTGACCGTTGCACGCTCGCTCCTCTCGCTCGCAAAAATCTAGTCCAACCTCACAACCGATCCCACACGTTCGCAAATTTGAAATATGTCGCCACCATATCGAATAATGAACGGAAGATGGATTGGTTTTCGGTTAGGCTATAGCTTTCGTGCGATCGCAGCGAACGAGAGACGCGTAAAGGTGTGTCACAAACCAACGGTTTGGCACATACGGACATTGAAATATTCGCACCAGCCCGAGCAGACGGAAGTCTTTATCCTATTGCCTTCTGACAAATGTTTACTGTTTACCAATAGTTTCAAATAATTAGTACCGTTTCCTCATAGTACAGTGCAACGTGATGTCCGAAATGGCTGACAACATTAGGTACAAGCACGAAATATATGCAAGACAATATATGGTATATGTATAGCTTGGAAATTGTGACCGTTGCTCGCTCGCTCCGCTCGCTCGTAAAAATCTAGTCCAACCCCACAACCGATCCGACACGTTCGCAAATTTGAAATATGTCGGCATCATATCGAATAATGAACGCAAGATGGATTGGTTTTAGGTTAGGCTATAGTTTTCGAGCGAGCGCAGCGAGCGAGAGACGCGTATAGGTATGTCATAAACCAACGGTTTGGCACATACGGACATTGAAATATTCGCACCAGCCCGAGGAGCCGGAAGTATTTATCCTATTGCCTACCGACACATGTTTACAGTTTATGAATAGTTTCACATAAATAGTACTATTTCCTCATAGTACAGTGCAATGTGATGTCCTAAATGGCTGACAAAATTAGGTAATAACACGAAATATATGGAAGGCAATATAAGGTATATGTATAGCTTGGAAATTGTGACCGTTGCTCGCTCGCTCCGCTCGCTCGAAAAAATCTAGTCCAACCTTACAACCGACCCGACACGTTCGCAAATTTGAAATATGTCGCCACCATATCGAATAATGAACGGAAGAGGGATTGGTTTTAGGTTAGGCTATAGCTTTCGTGCGAGCGCAGCGAACGAGAGACGCGTAAAGGTGTGTCACAAACCATCGGTTTGGCACATACGGACATTGATATATTCGCACCAGCCCGAGGAGCCAGAAGTCTTTATCCTATTGCCTTCTGACAAATGTTTACGGTTTACCAATAGTTTCACATAATTAGTACCGCCTCCTCATAGTACAGTGCAACGTGATGTCCGAAATGGCTGACAAAATTAGGTACAAGCACGAAATATATGCAAGACAATATATGGTATATGTATAGCTTGGAAATTGTGACCGTTGCTCGCTCGCTCCGCTCGCTCGTAAACATCTAGTCCAACCCCACAACCGATCCGACACGTTCGCAAATTTGAAATACGTCGCCATCATATCGAATAATGAACGCAAGATGGATTGGTTTTAGGTTAGGCTATAGTTTACGAGCGAGCGCAGCGAGCGAGAGACGCGTATAGGTGTGTCATAAACCAACGGTTTGGAACATACGAACATTGAAATATTCGCACCAGCCCAAGGAGCCGGAAGTATTTATCCTATTGCCTATCGACACATGTTTACAGTTTATGAATAGTTTCACATAAATAGTACTATTTCCTCATAGTACAGTGCAATGTGATGTCCGAAATGGCTGACAAAATTAGGCAATAACACGAAATATATGGAAGGCAATATAAGGTATATGTATAGCTTGGAAATTGTGACCGTTGCTCGCTCGCTACGCTCGCTCGTAAAAATCTAGTCCAACCTCACAACCGATCGCACGCGTTCGCAAATTTGAAATATGTCGCCACCATATCGAATAATGAACGGAAGATGGATTGGTTTTAGGTTAGGCTATAGCTTTCGTGCGATCGCAGCGAACGAGAGACGCGTAAAGGTGTGTCACAAACCAACGGTTTGGCACATACGGACATTGAAATATTCGCACCAGCCCGAGCAGACGGAAGTCTTTATCCTATTGCCTTCTGACAAATGTTTACTGTTTACCAATAGTTTCAAATAATTAGTACCGTTTCCTCATAGTACAGTGCAACGTGATGTCCGAAATGGCTGACAACATTAGGTACAAGCACGAAATATATGCAAGACAATATATGGTATATGTATAGCTTGGAAATTGTGACCGTTGCTCGCTCGCTCCGCTCGCTCGTAAAAATCTAGTCCAACCCCACAACCGATCCGACACGTTCACAAATTTGAAATATGTCGCCATCATATCGAATAATGAACGGAAGATGGATTGGTTTTAGGTTAGGTTATAGTTTTCGAGCGAGCGCAGCGAGCGAGAGACGCGTATAGTTGTGTCATAAACCAACGGTTTGGCACATACGGACATTGAAATATTCGCACCAGCCCGAGGAGCCGGAAGTATTTATCCTATTGCCTACCGACACATGTTTACAGTTTATGAATAGTTTCACATAAATAGTACTATTTCCTCATAGTACAGTGCAATGTGATGTCCGAAATGGCTGACAAAATTAGGTAATAACACGAAATATATGGAAGGCAATATAAGGTATATGTATATCTTGGAAATTGTGACCGTTGCTCGTTCGCTCCGCTCGTTCGTAAAAATCTAGTCCAACCTCACAACCGATCCCACACGTTCGCAAATTTGAAATATGTCGCCACCATATCGAATAATGAACGCAAGATGAATTGGTTTTAGGTTAGGCTATAGTTTTCGAGCGAGCGCAGCGAGCGAGAGACGCGTCTAGGTGTGTCATAAACCAACGGTTTGGCACGTAAGCACATTGAAATATTCGCACCAGCCCAAGGAGCCGGAAGTATTTATCCTATTGCCTACCGACACATGTTTACAGTTTATGAATAGTTTCACATAAATAGTACTATTTCCTCATAGTACAGTGCAATGTGATGTCCGAAATGGCTGACAAAATTAGGTAATAACACGAAATATATGGAAGGCAATATAAGGTATATGTATAGCTTGGAAATTGTGATCGTTGCTCGCTCGCTCCGCTCGCTCGAAAAAATCTAGTCCAACCTCACAACCGACCCGACACGTTCGCAAATTTGAAATATGTCGCCACCATATCGAATAATGAACGGAAGATGGATTGGTTTTAGGTTAGGCTATAGCTTTCGTGCGAGCGCAGCGAACGAGAGACGCGTAAAGGTGTGTCACAAACCATCGGTTTGGCACATACGGACATTGATATATTCGCACCAGCCCGAGGAGCCGGAAGTCTTTATCCTATTGCCTTCTGACACATGTTTACAGTTTATGAATAGTTTCACATAATTAGTACCGTTTCCTCATAGTACAGTGCAACGTGATGTCCGAAATGGCTGACAAAATTATGTACAAGCACGAAATATATGCAAGACAATATATGGTATATGTATAGCTTGGAAATTGTGACCGTTGCTCGCTCGCTCCGCTCGCTCGTAAAAATCTAGTCCAACCCCACAACCGATCCGACACGTTCGCAAATTTGAAATATGTCGCCATCATATCGAATAATGAACGCAAGATAGATTGGTTTTAGGTTAGGCTATAGCTTTCGTGCGAGCGCAGCGAACGAGAGACGCGTAAAGGTGTGTCACAAACCATCGGTTTGGCACATACGGACATTGATATATTCGCACCAGCCCGAGGAGCCGGAAGTCTTTATCATATTGCCTTCTGACACATGTTTACAGTTTATGAATAGTTTCACATAATTAGTACCGTTTCCTCATAGTACAGTGCAACGTGATGTCCGAAATGGCTGACAAAATTATGTACAAGCACGAAATATATGCAAGACAATATATGGTATATGTATAGCTTGGAAATTGTGACCGTTGCTCGCTCGCTCCGCTCGCTCGTAAACATCTAGTCCAACCCCACAACCGATCCGACACGTTCGCAAATTTGAAATATGTCGCCATCATATCGAATAATGAACGCAAGATGGATTGGTTTTAGGTTAGGCTATAGTTTTCGAGCGAGCGCTGCGAGCGAGAAACGCGTCTAGGTGTGTCATAAACCAACGGTTTGGCACGTAAGCACATTGAAATATTCGCACCAGCCCGAGGAGCCGGAAGTATTTATCCTATTGCCTACCGACACATGTTTACAGTTTATGAATAGTTTCACATAAATAGTACTATTTCCTCATAGTACAGTGCAATGTGATGTCCGAAATGGCTGACAAAATTAGGTAATAACACGAAATATACGGAAGGCAATATAAGGTATATGTATAGCTTGGAAATTGTGACCGTTGCTCGCTCGCTCCGCTCGCTCGTAAAAATCTAGTCCAACCCCACAACCGATCCGACACGTTCGCAAATTTGAAATATGTCGGCATCATATCGAATAATGAACGCAAGATGGATTGGTTTTAGGTTAGGCTATAGTTTTCGAGCGAGCGCAGCGAGCGAGAGACGCGTATAGGTATGTCATAAACCAACGGTTTGGCACATACGGACATTGAAATATTCGCACCAGCCCGAGGAGCCGGAAGTATTTATCCTATTGCCTACCGACACATGTTTACAGTTTATGAATAGTTTCACATAAATAGTACTATTTCCTCATAGTACAGTGCAATGTGATGTCCTAAATGGCTGACAAAATTAGGTAATAACACGAAATATATGGAAGGCAATATAAGGTATATGTATAGCTTGGAAATTGTGACCGTTGCTCGCTCGCTCCGCTCGCTCGAAAAAATCTAGTCCAACCTCACAACCGACCCGACACGTTCGCAAATTTGAAATATGTCGCCACCATATCGAATAATGAACGGAAGAGGGATTGGTTTTAGGTTAGGCTATAGCTTTCGTGCGAGCGCAGCGAACGAGAGACGCGTAAAGGTGTGTCACAAACCATCGGTTTGGCACATACGGACATTGATATATTCGCACCAGCCCGAGGAGCCAGAAGTCTTTATCCTATTGCCTTCTGACAAATGTTTACGGTTTACCAATAGTTTCACATAATTAGTACCGCCTCCTCATAGTACAGTGCAACGTGATGTTCGAAATGGCTGACAAAATTAGGTACAAGCACGAAATATATGCAAGACAATATATGGTATATGTATAGCTTGGAAATTGTGACCGTTGCTCGCTCGCTCCGCTCGCTCGTAAACATCTAGTCCAACCCCACAACCGATCCGACACGTTCGCAAATTTGAAATACGTCGCCATCATATCGAATAATGAACGGAAGATGGATTGGTTTTAGGTTAGGTTATAGTTTTCGAGCGAGCGCAGCGAGCGAGAGACGCGTATAGTTGTGTCATAAACCAACGGTTTGGCACATACGGACATTGAAATATTCGCACCAGCCCGAGGAGCCGGAAGTATTTATCCTATTGCCTACCGACACATGTTTACAGTTTATGAATAGTTTCACATAAATAGTACTATTTCCTCATAGTACAGTGCAATGTGATGTCCGAAATGGCTGACAAAATTAGGTAATAACACGAAATATATGGAAGGCAATATAAGGTATATGTATATCTTGGAAATTGTGACCGTTGCTCGTTCGCTCCGCTCGTTCGTAAAAATCTAGTCCAACCTCACAACCGATCCCACACGTTCGCAAATTTGAAATATGTCGCCACCATATCGAATAATGAACGGAAGATGGATTGGTTTTAGGTTAGGCTATAGCTTTCGTGCGAGCGCAGCAAACGAGAGACGCGTAAAGGTGTGTCACAAACCATCGGTTTGGCACATACGGACATTGATATATTCGCACCAGCCCGAGGAGCCGGAAGTCTTTATCCTATTGCCATCTGACAAATGTTTACGGTTTACCAATAGTTTCACATAATTAGTACCGTTTCCACATGGTACAGTGCAACGTGATGTCCGAAATGGCTGACAAAATTAGGTACAAGCACGAAATATATGCAAGACAATATATGGTATATGTATAGCTTGGAAATTGTGACCGTTGCACGCTCGCTCCGCTCGCTCGTAAACATCTAGTCCAACCCCACAACCGATCCGACACGTTCGCAAATTTGAAATATGTCGCCATCATATCGAATAATGAACGCAAGATGGATTGGTTTTAGGATAGGCTATAGTTTTCGAGCGAGCGCAGCGAGCGAGAGACGCGTCTAGGTGTGTCATAAACCAACGGTTTGGCACGTAAGCACATTGAAATATTCGCACCAGCCCAAGGAGCCGGAAGTATTTATCCTATTGCCTACCGACACATGTTTACAGTTTATGAATAGTTTCACATAAATAGTACTATTTCCTCATAGTACAGTGCAATGTGATGTCCGAAATGGCTGACAAAATTAGGTAATAACACGAAATATATGGAAGGCAATATAAGGTATATGTATAGCTTGGAAATTGTGATCGTTGCTCGCTCGCTCCGCTCGCTCGAAAAAATCTAGTCCAACCTCACAACCGACCCGACACGTTCGCAAATTTGAAATATGTCGCCACCATATCGAATAATGAACGGAAGATGGATTGGTTTTAGGTTAGGCTATAGCTTTCGTGCGAGCGCAGCGAACGAGAGACGCGTAAAGGTGTGTCACAAACCATCGGTTTGGCACATACGGACATTGATATATTCGCACCAGCCCGAGGAGCCGGAAGTCTTTATCCTATTGCCTTCTGACACATGTTTACAGTTTATGAATAGTTTCACATAATTAGTACCGTTTCCTCATAGTACAGTGCAACGTGATGTCCGAAATGGCTGACAAAATTATGTACAAGCACGAAATATATGCAAGACAATATATGGTATATGTATAGCTTGGAAATTGTGACCGTTGCTCGCTCGCTCCGCTCGCTCGTAAAAATCTAGTCCAACCCCACAACCGATCCGACACGTTCGCAAATTTGAAATATGTCGCCATCATATCGAATAATGAACGCAAGATGGATTGGTTTTAGGTTAGGTTATAGTTTTCGAGCGAGCGCAGCGAGCGAGAGACGCGTATAGGTGTGCCATAAACCAACGGTTTGGCACATACGGACATTGAAATATTCGCACCAGCCCGAGGAGCCGGAAGTATTTATCCTATTGCCTACCGACACATGTTTACAGTTTATGAATAGTTTCACATAAATAGTACTATTTCCTCATAGTACAGTGCAATGTGATGTCCTAAATGGCTGACAAAATTAGGTAATAACACGAAATATATGGAAGGCAATATAAGGTATATGTATAGCTTGGAAATTGTGACCGTTGCTCGCTCGCTCCGCTCGCTCGAAAAAATCTAGTCCAACCTCACAACCGACCCGACACGTTCGCAAATTTGAAATATGTCGCCACCATGTCGAATAATGAACGGAAGAGGGATTGGTTTTAGGTTAGGCTATAGCTTTCGTGCGAGCGCAGCGAACGAGAGACGCGTAAAGGTGTGTCACAAACCATCGGTTTGGCACATACGGACATTGATATATTCGCACCAGCCCGAGGAGCCGGAAGTCTTTATCCTATTGCCTTCTGACAAATGTTTACGGTTTACCAATAGTTTCACATAATTAGTACCGTTTCCTCATGGTACAGTGCAACGTGTTGTCCGAAATGGCTGACAAAATTAGGTACAAGCACGAAATATATGCAAGACAATATATGGTATATGTATAGCTTGGAAATTGTGACCGTTGCTCGCTCGCTCCGCTCGCTCGTAAACATCTAGTCCAACCCCACAACCGATCCGACACGTTCGCAAGTTTGAAATATGTCGCCATTATATCGAATAATGAACGCAAGATGGATTGGTTTTAGGTTAGGCTATAGCTTTCGTGCGAGCACGGCGAACGAGGGACTCGGAGAGGTGTGTCGCAATCCAACGGTTTGGCACATGGGGACATTGATCTTTCGCACCAGCCCGAGGAACCGTAAGTCTTTATCCTATTGCCTATTGACAAATGTTTACAGTTTACCTATAGTTTCACATAAATAGTACTATTTGCACACAGTAAAGTGCAATGTGATGTCCGAAATGGCTGACAAAATTAGGTAATAACACGACATATATGCAAGGCAATATAAGGTGTATGTATAGGTTGGAAATTGTGACCGTTGCTCGCTCGCTCCGCTCGTTCGTAAAAATCTAGTCCAACCTCACAACCGATCCCACACGTTCGCAAATTTGAAATATGTCGCCACCATATCGAATAATGAACGGAAGATGGATTGGTTTTAGGTTAGGCTATAGCTTTCGTGCGAGCGCAGCAAACGAGAGACGCGTAAAGGTGTGTCACAAACCATCGGTTTGGCACATACGGACATTGATATATTCGCACCAGCCCGAGGAGCCGGAAGTCTTTATCCTATTGCCATCTGACAAATGTTTACGGTTTACCAATAGTTTCACATAATTAGTACCGTTTCCACATGGTACAGTGCAACGTGATGTCCGAAATGGCTGACAAAATTAGGTACAAGCACGAAATATATGCAAGACAATATATGGTATATGTATAGCTTGGAAATTGTGACCGTTGCACGCTCGCTCCGCTCGCTCGTAAACATCTAGTCCAACCCCACAACCGATCCGACACGTTCGCAAATTTGAAATATGTCGCCATCATATCGAATAATGAACGCAAGATGGATTGGTTTTAGGATAGGCTATAGTTTTCGAGCGAGCGCAGCGAGCGAGAGACGCGTCTAGGTGTGTCATAAACCAACGGTTTGGCACGTAAGCACATTGAAATATTCGCACCAGCCCAAGGAGCCGGAAGTATTTATCCTATTGCCTACCGACACATGTTTACAGTTTATGAATAGTTTCACATAAATAGTACTATTTCCTCATAGTACAGTGCAATGTGATGTCCGAAATGGCTGACAAAATTAGGTAATAACACGAAATATATGGAAGGCAATATAAGGTATATGTATAGCTTGGAAATTGTGATCGTTGCTCGCTCGCTCCGCTCGCTCGAAAAAATCTAGTCCAACCTCACAACCGACCCGACACGTTCGCAAATTTGAAATATGTCGCCACCATATCGAATAATGAACGGAAGATGGATTGGTTTTAGGTTAGGCTATAGCTTTCGTGCGAGCGCAGCGAACGAGAGACGCGTAAAGGTGTGTCACAAACCATCGGTTTGGCACATACGGACATTGATATATTCGCACCAGCCCGAGGAGCCGGAAGTCTTTATCCTATTGCCTTCTGACACATGTTTACAGTTTATGAATAGTTTCACATAATTAGTACCGTTTCCTCATAGTACAGTGCAACGTGATGTCCGAAATGGCTGACAAAATTATGTACAAGCACGAAATATATGCAAGACAATATATGGTATATGTATAGCTTGGAAATTGTGACCGTTGCTCGCTCGCTCCGCTCGCTCGTAAAAATCTAGTCCAACCCCACAACCGATCCGACACGTTCGCAAATTTGAAATATGTCGCCATCATATCGAATAATGAACGCAAGATGGATTGGTTTTAGGTTAGGTTATAGTTTTCGAGCGAGCGCAGCGAGCGAGAGACGCGTATAGGTGTGCCATAAACCAACGGTTTGGCACATACGGACATTGAAATATTCGCACCAGCCCGAGGAGCCGGAAGTATTTATCCTATTGCCTACCGACACATGTTTACAGTTTATGAATAGTTTCACATAAATAGTACTATTTCCTCATAGTACAGTGCAATGTGATGTCCTAAATGGCTGACAAAATTAGGTAATAACACGAAATATATGGAAGGCAATATAAGGTATATGTATAGCTTGGAAATTGTGACCGTTGCTCGCTCGCTCCGCTCGCTCGAAAAAATCTAGTCCAACCTCACAATCGACCCGACACGTTCGCAAATTTGAAATATGTCGCCACCATATCGAATAATGAACGGAAGAGGGATTGGTTTTAGGTTAGGCTATAGCTTTCGTGCGAGCGCAGCGAACGAGAGACGCGTAAAGGTGTGTCACAAACCATCGGTTTGGCACATACGGACATTGATATATTCGCACCAGCCCGAGGAGCCGGAAGTCTTTATCCTATTGCCTTCTGACAAATGTTTACGGTTTACCAATAGTTTCACATAATTAGTACCGTTTCCTCATAGTACAGTGCAACGTGATGTCCGAAATGGCTGACAAAATTAGGTAATAACACGAAATATATGGAAGGCAATATAAGGTATATGTATAGCTTGGAAATTGTGATCGTTGCTCGCTCGTTCCGCTCGCTCGAAAAAATCTAGTCCAACCTCACAACCGACCCGACATGTTCGCAAATTTGAAATATGTCGCCACCATATCGAATAATGAACGGAAGATGGATTGGTTTTAGGTTAGGCTATAGCTTTCGTGCGAGCGCAGCGAACGAGAGACGCGTAAAGGTGTGTCACAAACCATCGGTTTGGCACATACGGACATTGATATATTCGCACCAGCCCGAGGAGCCGGAAGTCTTTATCCTATTGCCTTCTGACACATGTTTACAGTTTATGAATAGTTTCACATAATTAGTACCGTTTCCTCATAGTACAGTGCAACGTGATGTCCGAAATGGCTGACAAAATTATGTACAAGCACGAAATATATGCAAGACAATATATGGTATATGTATAGCTTGGAAATTGTGACCGTTGCTCGCTCGCTCCGCTCGCTCGTAAAAATCTAGTCCAACCCCACAACCGATCCGACACGTTCGCAAATTTGAAATATGTCGCCATCATATCGAATAATGAACGCAAGATGGATTGGTTTTAGGTTAGGCTATAGTTTTCGAGCGAGCGCAGCGAGCGAGAGACGCGTATAGGTGTGTCATAAAACAACGGTTTGGCACATACGGACATTGAAATATCCGCACCAGCCCGAGGAGCCGGAAGTATTTATCCTATTGCCTACCGACACATGTTTACAGTTTATGAATAGTTTCACATAAATAGTACTATTTCCTCATAGTACAGTGCAATGTGATGTCCGAAATGGCTGACAAAATTAGGTAATAACACGAAATATATGGAAGGCAATATAAGGTATATGTATAGCTTGGAAATTGTGACCGTTGCTCGCTCGCTCCGCTCGCTCGCAAAAATCTAGTCCAACCTCACAACCGATCCCACACGTTCGCAAATTTGAAATATGTCGCCACCATATCGAATAATGAACGGAAGATGGATTGGTTTTCGGTCAGGCTATAGCTTTCGTGCGAGCGCAGCGAACGAGAGACGCGTAAAGGTGTGTCACAAACCATCGGTTTGGCACATACGGACATTGATATATTCGCACCAGCCCGAGGAGCCGGAAGTCTTTATCCTATTGCCTTCTGACAAATGTTTACGGTTTACCAATAGCTTCACATAATTAGTACCGTTTCCTCATAGTACAGTGCAACGTGATGTCCGAAATGGCTGACAAAATTAGGTACAAGCACGAAATATATGCAAGACAATATATGGTATATGTATAGCTTGGAAATTGTGACCGTTGCTCGCTCGCTCTGCTCGCTCGTAAAAATCTAGTCCAACCCCACAACCGATCCGACACGTTCGCAAATTTGAAATATGTCGCCATCATATCGAATAATGAACGCAAGATGGATTGGTTTTAGGTTAGGCTATAGTTTTCGAGCGAGCGCAGCGAGCGAGAGACGCGTATAGGTGTGTCACAAACCAACGGCTTGGCACATACGGACATTGAAATATTCGCACCAGCCCGAGGAGCCGGAAGTATTTATCCTATTGCTTACCGACACATGTTTACAGTTTATGAATAGTTTCACATAAATAGTACTATTTCCTCATAGTACAGTGCAATGTGATGTCCGAAATGGCTGACAAAATTAGGTATTAACACGAAATATATGGAAGGCAATATAAGGTATATGTATAGCTTGGAAATTGTGACCGTTGCACGCTCGCTCCTCTCGCTCGCAAAAATCTAGTCCAACCTCACAACCGATCCCACACGTTCGCAAATTTGAAATATGTCGCCACCATATCGAATAATGAACGGAAGATGGATTGGTTTTCGGTTAGGCTATAGCTTTCGTGCGAGCGCAGCGAACGAGAGACGCGTAAAGGTGTGTCACAAACCATCGGTTTGGCACATACGGACATTGATATATTCGCACCAGCCCGAGGAGCCGGAAGTCTTTATCCTATTGCCTTCTCACAAATGTTTACGGTTTACCAATAGCTTCACATAATTAGTACCGTTTCCTCATAGTACAGTGCAACGTGATGTCCGAAATGGCTGACAAAATTAGGTACAAGCACGAAATATATGCAAGACAATATATGGTATATGTATAGCTTGGAAATTGTGACCGTTGCTCGCTCGCTCCGCTCGCTCGTAAAAATCTAGTCCAACCCCACAACCGATCCGACACGTTTGCAAATTTGAAATATGTCGCCATCATATCGAATAATGAACGCAAGATGGATTGGTTTTAGGTTAGGCTATAGTTTTCGAGCGAGCGCAGCGAGCGAGAGACGCGTATTGGTGTGTCATAAACCAACGGTTTGGCACATACGGACATTGAAATATTCGCACCAGCCCGAGGAGCCGGAAGTATTTATCCTATTGCCTTCTGACAAATGTTTACGGTTTACCAACAGCTTCACATAATAAGTACCGTTTCCTCATAGTACAGTGCAATGTGATGTCCGAAATGGCAGACAAAATTAGGTACTAGCACGAAAACTATGCAAGGCAATATATGGTATATGTATAGCTTGGAAATTGTGACCGTTGCTCGCTCGCTCCGCTCGCTCGTAAAAATCTAGTCCAATCTCACAACCGATCCGTCACGTTCGCAAATTTGAAATATGTCGCCACCATATCGAATAATGAACGCAAGATGGATTGGTTTTAGGTTAGGCTATAGTCTTCGAGCGAGCGCAGCGAGCGAGCGACGCGTAAATGTGTGTCACATACCAACGGTTTGGCACATACGGACATTGAAACATTCGCACCAGCCCGAGGAGCCGGAAGTCTTTATCCTATTTCCTACTGACAAATGTTTACAGTTTATGAATAGTTTCACATAAATAGTACTATTTCCACATATAACAGTGCAATGTGATGTCCAAAATGGCTGACAAAATTAGGTATTAACACAGAATATGTGCAAGGCAATATAAGGTATATGTATAGCTTGGAAATTGTGACCGTTGCTCGCTCGCTCCGCTCGCTCGTAAAAATCTAGTCCAACCTCACAACCGATCCCACATGTTCGCAAATTTGAAATATGTCGCCACCATATCGGATAATGAACGCAAGATGGATTGGTTTTAGGTTAGGCTATAGTTTTCGAGCGAGCGCCGCGAGCGAGAGACGCGTAAAGGTGTGTCATAAACCATCGGTTTGGCACATACGGACATTGATATATTCGCACCAGCCCGAGGAGCCGGAAGTATTTATCCTATTGCCTACCGACACATGATTTACAGTTTATGAATAGTTTCACATAATTAGTACCGTTTCGTCATAGTACAGTGCAACGTGATGTCCGAAATGGCTGACAAAATTAGGTACAAGCACGAAATATATGCAAGACAATATATGGTATATGTATAGCTTGGAAATTGTGACCGCTGCTCGCTCGCTCCGCTCGCTCGTAAAAATCTAGTCCAATCTCACAACCGATCCGTCACGTTCGCAAATTTGAAATATGTCGCCACCATATCGAATAATGAACGCAAGATGGATTGGTTTTAGGTTAGGCTATAGTTTTCGAGCGAGCGCAGCGAGCGAGCGACGCGTAAATGTGTGTCACATACCAACGGTTTGGCACATACGGACATTGAAACATTCGCACCAGCCCGAGGAGCCGGAAGTCTTTATCCTATTTCCTACTGACAAATGTTTACAGTTTATGAATAGTTTCACATAAATAGTACTATTTCCACATATAACAGTGCAATGTTATGTCCAAAATGGCTGACGAAAGTAGGTAATAATAAGAAATATAAGCAAGGCAATATAATGTATATGTATAGCTTGGAAATTGTGACCGTTGCTCGCTCGCTCCGCTCGCTTGTAAAAATCTAGTCCAACCTCACAACCGATCCCACACGTTCGCAAATTTGAAATATGTCGCCACCATATCGAATAAGGAACGGAAGATGGATTGGTTTTAGGTCAGGCTATAGCTTTCGTGCGAGCGCAGCGAACGAGAGACGCGTAAAGGTGTGTCACAAACCATCGGTTTGGCACATACGGACATTGATATATTCGCACCAGCCCAAGGAGCCGGAAGTCTTTATCCTATTGCCTTCTGACAAATGTTTACGGTTTACCAACAGCTTCACATAATAAGTACCGTTTCCTCATAGTACAGTGCAATGTGATGTCCGAAATGGCAGACAAAATTAGGTACTAGCACGAAAACTATGCAAGACAATATATGGTATATGTATAGCTTGGAAATTGTGATCGTTTCTCGCTCGCTCCGCTCGCTCGCAAAAATCTAGTCCAACCTCACAACCGATCCGTCACGTTCGCAAATTCGAAATATGTCGCCACCATATCGAAGAATGACGGAAGATGGATTGGTTTTAGGTTAGGCTATAGTTTTCGAGCGAGCGCAGCGAGCGAGCGACGCGTAAATGTGTGTCTCAAACCAACGGTTTGGCACATACGGACATTGAAATATTCGCACCAGCCCGAGGAGACGGAAGTCTTTATCCAATTGCCTTCTGACAAATGTTTACGGTTTACCAATAGTTTCACACAAATAGTACCGTTTCCTCATAGTACAGTGCAACGTGATGTCCGAAATGGCTGACAAAATTAGGTACAAGCACGAAATATATGCAAGACAATATAGGGTATATGTATAGCTTGGAAATTGTGACCGTTGCTCGCTCGCTCCGCTCGCTCGTAAAAATCTAGTCCAACCCCACAACCGATCCGACACGTTCGCAAATTTGAAATATGTCGCCATCATATCGAATAATGAACGGAAGATGGATTGGTTTTAGGTTAGGCTATAGTTTTCGAGCGAGCGCAGCGAGCGAGAGACGCGTAAAGGTGTGTCATAAACCAACGGTTTGGCACATGCGGACATTGAAATATTCGCACCAGCCCGAGGAGCCGGAAGTCTTTATCCTATTGCCTTCTGACAAATGTTTACGGTTTACCAACAGTTTCACATAATAAGTACCGTTTCCTCATAGTACAGTGCAATGTGATGTCCGAAATGGCAGACAAAATTAGGTACTAGCACGAAAACTATGCAAGGCAATATATGGTATATGTATAGCTTGGAAATTGTGACCGTTGCTCGCTCGCTCCGCTCGCTCGTAAAAATCTAGTCCAATCTCACAACCGATCCGTCACGTTCGCAAATTTGAAATATGTCGCCACCATATCGAATAATGAACGCAAGATGGATTGGTTTTAGGTTAGGCTATAGTCTTCGAGCGAGCGCAGCGATCGAGCGACGCGTAAATGTGTGTCACAGACCAACGGTTTGGCACATACGGACATTGAAACATTCGCACCAGCCCGAGGAGCCGGAAGTCTTTATCCTATTTCCTACGGACAAATGTTTACAGTTTATGAATAGTTTCACATAAATAGTACTATTTCCACATATAACAGTGCAATGTGATGTCCAAAATGGCTGACAAAAGTAGGTAATAATAAGAAATATAAGCAAGGCAATATAATGTATATGTATAGCTTGGAAATTGTGACCGTTGCTCGCTCGCTCCGCTCGGTCGTAAAAATCTAGTCCAACCCCACAACCGATCCGACACGTTCGCAAATTTGAAATATGTCGCCATCATATCGAACAATGAACGCAAGATGGATTGGTTTTAGGTTAGGCTATAGTTTTCGAGCGAGCGCAGCGAGCGAGAGACGCGTATAGGTATGTCATAAACCAACGGTTTGGCACATACGGACATTGAAATATTCGCACCAGCCCGAGGAGCCGGAAGTATTTATCCTATTGCCTACCGACACATGTTTACAGTTTATGAATAGTTTCACATAAATAGTACTATTTCCTCATAGTACAGTGCAATGTGATGTCCGAAATGGCTGACAAAATTAGGTATTAACACAGGATATGTGCAAGGCAATATAAGGTATATGTATAGCTTGGAAATTGTGACCGTTGCTCGCTCGCTCCGCTCGCTCGTAAAAATCTAGTCCAACCTCACAACCGATCCCACATGTTCGCAAATTTGAAATATGTCGCCACCATATCGAATAATGAACGCAAGATGGATTGGTTTTAGGTTAGGCTATAGTTTTCGAGCGAGCGCCGCGAGCGAGAGACGCGTAAAGGTGTGTCATAAACCATCGGTTTGGCACATACGGACATTGATATATTCGCACCAGCCCGAGGAGCCGGAAGTATTTATCCTATTGCCTACCGACACATGATTTACAGTTTATGAATAGTTTCACATAATTAGTACCGTTTCGTCATAGTACAGTGCAACGTGATGTCCGAAATGGCTGACAAAATTAGGTAATAACACGACATATATGCAAGGCAATATAAGGTGTATGTATAGGTTGGAAATTGTGATCGTTGCTCGCTCGCTCCGCTCGCTCGAAAAAATCTAGTCCAACCTCACAACCGATCCGACACGTTCGCAAATTTGAAATATGTCGCCACAATATCGAATAATGAACGGAAGATGGATTGGTTTTAGGTTAGGCTATAGCTTTCGTGCGAGCGCAGCGAACGAGAGACGCGTAAAGGTGTGTCACAAACCAACGGTTTGGCACATACGGAGATTGAAATATACACACCAGCCTGAGGAGCCGGAAGTCTTTATCCTATTGCCTTCTGACAAATGTTTACGGTTTACCAATAGTTTCACATAATTAGTACCGTTTCCTCATAGTACAGTGCAACGTGATGTCCGAAATGGCGGACAAAATTAGGTAATAACACGAAATATATGGAAGGCAATATAAGGTATATGTATAGCTTGGAAATTGTGACCGCTCGCTCCGCTCGCTTGTAAAAATCTAGTCCAACCTCACAACCGATCCCACACGTTCGCAAATTTGAAATATGTCGCCACCATATCGAATAATGAACGGAAGATGGATTGGTTTTAGGTCAGGCTATAGCTTTCGTGCGAGCGCAGCGAACGAGAGACGCGTAAAGGTGTGTCACAAACCATCGGTTTGGCACATACGGACATTGATATATTCGCACCAGCCCGAGGAGCCGGAAGTCTTTATCCTATTGCCTTCTGACAAATGTTTACGGTTTACCAACAGTTTCACATAAATAGTACCGTTTCCTCATAGTACAGTGCAAAGTGATGTCCGAAATGGCTGATAAAATTAGGTACAAGCACGAAATATATGCAAGACAATATATGGTATATGTATAGCTTGGAAATTGTGACCGTTGCTCGCTCGCTCCGCTCGCTCGTAAAAATCTAGTGCAACCCTACAACCGATCCGACACGTTCGCAAATTTGAAATATGTCGCCATCATATCGAATAATGAACGGAAGATGGTTTGGTTTTAGGTTAGGCTATAGTTTTCGAGCGAGCGCAGCGAGCGAGAGACGCGTATAGGTGTGTCATAAACCAACGGTTTGGCACATACGGACATTGAAATATTCGCACCAGCCCGAGGAGCCGGAAGTATTTATCCTATTGCCTACCGACACATGTTTACAGTTTATGAATAGTTTCACATAAATAGTACTATTTCCTCATAGTACAGTGCAATGTGATGTCCGAAATGGCTGACAAAATTAGGTAATAACACGAAATATATGGAAGGCAATATAAGGTATATGTATAGCTTGGAAATTGTGACCGTTGCTCGCTCGCTCCGCTCGCTCGTAAAAATCTGGTCCAACCTCACAACCGATGCCACACGTTCGCAAATTCGAAACATGTCGCCACCATATCGAATAATGTACGGAAGATGGATTGGTTTATGTTAGGCTATAGCTTTCGTGCGAGCGCAGCGAGCGAGAGACGCGTAAAGGTGTGTCACAAACCAACGGTTTGGCACATACGGACATTGAAATATTCGCACCAGCCCGAGGAGCCGAAAGTCTTTATCCTATTCCCTTCTGACAAATGTTTACGGTTTACCAACAGTTTCACATAAATAGTACCGTTTCCTCATAGTACAGTGCAATGTGATGTCCGAAATGGCAGACAAAATTAGGTACTAGCACGAATACTATGCAAGGCAATATATGGTATATGTATAGCTTGGAAATTGTGATCGTTTCTCGCTCGCTCCGCTCGCTCGCAAAAATCTAGTCCAACCTCACAACCGATCCGTCACGTTCGCAAATTTGAAATATGTCGCCACCATATCGAAGAATGACGGAAGATGGATTGGTTTTAGGTTAGGCTATGGTTTTCGAGCGAGCGCAGCGAGCGAGCGACGCGTAAATGTGTGTCTCAAACCAACGGTTTGGCACATACGGACATTGAAATATTCGCACCAGCCCGAGGAGACGGAAGTCTTTATCCAATTGCCTTCTGACAAATGTTTACGGTTTACTAATAGTTTCACATAATTAGTACCGTTTCCTCATAGTACAGTGCAACGTGATGTCCGAAATGGCTGACAAAATTAGGTACAAGCACGAAATATATGCAAGACAATATATGGTATATGTATAGCTTGGAAATTGTGACCGTTGCTCGCTCGCTCCGCTCGCTCGTAAAAATCTAGTCCAACCCCACAACCGATCCGACACGTTCGCAAATTTGAAATATGTCGCCATCATATCGAATAATGAACGGAAGATGGATTGGTTTTAGGTTAGGCAATAGTTTTCGAGCGAGCGCAGCGAACGAGAGACGCGGAAAGGTGTATCACAAACCATCGGTTTGGCACATACGAACATTGATATATTCGCACCAGCCCGAGGAGCCGGAAGTCTTTATCCTATTGCCTTCTGACAAATGTTTACGGTTTACCAATAGTTTCACATAAATAGTACTATTTCCACATATAACAGTGCAATGTTATGTCCAAAATGGCTGACGAAAGTAGGTAATAATAAGAAATATAAGCAAGGCAATATAATGTATATGTATAGCTTGGAAATTGTGACCGTTGCTCGCTCGCTCCGCTCGCTCGTAAAAATCTAGTCCAACCTCACAACCGATCCGACACGTTCGCAAATTTGAAATATGTCGCCACCATATCGAATAATGAACGCAAGATGGATTGGTTTTAGGTTAGGCTATAGTTTTCGAGCGAGCGCCGCGTGCGAGAGACGCGTAAAGGTGTGTCATAAACCAACGGTTTGGCACATGCGGACATTGAAATATTCGCACCAGCCCGAGGAGCCGGAAGTCTTTATCCTATTGCCTTCTGACAAATGTTTACGGTTTACCAATAGTTTCACATAATTAGTACCGTTTCCTCATAGTACAGTGCAACGTGATGTCCGAAATGGCTGACAAAATTAGGTACAAGCACGAAATATATGCAAGACAATATATGGTATATGTATAGCTTGGAAATTGTGACTGTTGCTCGCTCGCTCCGCTCGCTCATAAAAATCTAGTCCAACCCCACAACCGATCCGACACGTTCGCAAATTTGAAATATGTCGCCATCATATCGAATAATGTACGGAAGATGGATTGGTTTTAGGTTAGGCTATAGTTTTCGAGCGAGCGCAGCGAGCGAGAGACGCGTATAGGTGTGTCATAAACCAACGGTTTGGCACATACGGACATTGAAATATTCGCACCAGCCCGAGGAGCCGGAAGTATTTATCCTATTGCCTACCGACACATGTTTACAGTTTATGAATAGTTTCACATAAATAGTACTATTTCCTCATAGTACAGTGCAATGTGATGTCCGAAATGGCTGACAAAATTAGGAAATAACACGAAATATATGGAAGGCAATATAAGGTATATGTATAGCTTGGAAATTGTGACCGTTGCTCGCTCGCTCCGCTCGCTTGTAAAAATCTAGTCCAACCTCACAACCGATCCCACACGTTCGCAAATTTGAAATATGTCGCCACCATATCGAATAAGGAACGGAAGATGGATTGGTTTTAGGTCAGGCTATAGCTTTCGTGCGAGCGCAGCGAACGAGAGACGCGTAAAGGTGTGTCACAAACCATCGGTTTGGCACATACGGACATTGATATATTCGCACCAGCCCAAGGAGCCGGAAGTCTTTATCCTATTGCCTTCTGACAAATGTTTACGGTTTACCAATAGTTTCACATAATTAGTACGTTTCCTCATATTACAGTGCAACGTGATGTCCGAAATGGCTGACAGAATTAGGTACAAGCACGAAATATATGCAAGACAATATATGGTATATGTATAGCTTGGAAATTGTGATCGTTTCTCGCTCGCTCCGCTCGCTCGCAAAAATCTAGTCCAACCTCACAACCGATCCGTCACGTTCGCAAATTCGAAATATGTCGCCACCATATCGAAGAATGACGGAAGATGGATTGGTTTTAGGTTAGGCTATAGTTTTCGAGCGAGCGCAGCGAGCGAGCGACGCGTAAATGTGTGTCTCAAACCAACGGTTTGGCACATACGGACATTGAAATATTCGCACCAGCCCGAGGAGACGGAAGTCTTTATCCAATTGCCTTCTGACAAATGTTTACGGTTTACCAATAGTTTCACACAAATAGTACCGTTTCCTCATAGTACAGTGCAACGTGATGTCCGAAATGGCTGACAAAATTAGGTACAAGCACGAAATATATGCAAGACAATATAGGGTATATGTATAGCTTGGAAATTGTGACCGTTGCTCGCTCGCTCCGCTCGCTCGTAAAAATCTAGTCCAACCCCACAACCGATCCGACACGTTCGCAAATTTGAAATATGTCGCCATCATATCGAATAATGAACGGAAGATGGATTGGTTTTAGGTTAGGCTATAGTTTTCGAGCGAGCGCAGCGAGCGAGAGACGCGTAAAGGTGTGTCATAAACCAACGGTTTGGCACATGCGGACATTGAAATATTCGCACCAGCCCGAGGAGCCGGAAGTCTTTATCCTATTGCCTTCTGACAAATGTTTACGGTTTACCAACAGTTTCACATAATAAGTACCGTTTCCTCATAGTACAGTGCAATGTGATGTCCGAAATGGCAGACAAAATTAGGTACTAGCACGAAAACTATGCAAGGCAATATATGGTATATGTATAGCTTGGAAATTGTGACCGTTGCTCGCTCGCTCCGCTCGCTCGTAAAAATCTAGTCCAATCTCACAACCGATCCGTCACGTTCGCAAATTTGAAATATGTCGCCACCATATCGAATAATGAACGCAAGATGGATTGGTTTTAGGTTAGGCTATAGTCTTCGAGCGAGCGCAGCGATCGAGCGACGCGTAAATGTGTGTCACAGACCAACGGTTTGGCACATACGGACATTGAAACATTCGCACCAGCCCGAGGAGCCGGAAGTCTTTATCCTATTTCCTACGGACAAATGTTTACAGTTTATGAATAGTTTCACATAAATAGTACTATTTCCACATATAACAGTGCAATGTGATGTCCAAAAATGGCTGACAAAAGTAGGTAATAATAAGAAATATAAGCAAGGCAATATAATGTATATGTATAGCTTGGAAATTGTGACCGTTGCTCGCTCGCTCCGCTCGGTCGTAAAAATCTAGTCCAACCCCACAACCGATCCGACACGTTCGCAAATTTGAAATATGTCGCCATCATATCGAACAATGAACGCAAGATGGATTGGTTTTAGGTTAGGCTATAGTTTTCGAGCGAGCGCAGCGAGCGAGAGACGCGTATAGGTATGTCATAAACCAACGGTTTGGCACATACGGACATTGAAATATTCGCACCAGCCCGAGGAGCCGGAAGTATTTATCCTATTGCCTACCGACACATGTTTACAGTTTATGAATAGTTTCACATAAATAGTACTATTTCCTCATAGTACAGTGCAATGTGATGTCCGAAATGGCTGACAAAATTAGGTATTAACACAGGATATGTGCAAGGCAATATAAGGTATATGTATAGCTTGGAAATTGTGACCGTTGCTCGCTCGCTCCGCTCGCTCGTAAAAATCTAGTCCAACCTCACAACCGATCCCACATGTTCGCAAATTTGAAATATGTCGCCACCATATCGAATAATGAACGCAAGATGGATTGGTTTTAGGTTAGGCTATAGTTTTCGAGCGAGCGCCGCGAGCGAGAGACGCGTAAAGGTGTGTCATAAACCATCGGTTTGGCACATACGGACATTGATATATTCGCACCAGCCCGAGGAGCCGGAAGTATTTATCCTATTGCCTACCGACACATGATTTACAGTTTATGAATAGTTTCACATAATTAGTACCGTTTCGTCATAGTACAGTGCAACGTGATGTCCGAAATGGCTGACAAAATTAGGTAATAACACGACATATATGCAAGGCAATATAAGGTGTATGTATAGGTTGGAAATTGTGATCGTTGCTCGCTCGCTCCGCTCGCTCGAAAAAATCTAGTCCAACCTCACAACCGATCCGACACGTTCGCAAATTTGAAATATGTCGCCACAATATCGAATAATGAACGGAAGATGGATTGGTTTTAGGTTAGGCTATAGCTTTCGTGCGAGCGCAGCGAACGAGAGACGCGTAAAGGTGTGTCACAAACCAACGGTTTGGCACATACGGAGATTGAAATATACACACCAGCCTGAGGAGCCGGAAGTCTTTATCCTATTGCCTTCTGACAAATGTTTACGGTTTACCAATAGTTTCACATAATTAGTACCGTTTCCTCATAGTACAGTGCAACGTGATGTCCGAAATGGCGGACAAAATTAGGTAATAACACGAAATATATGGAAGGCAATATAAGGTATATGTATAGCTTGGAAATTGTGACCGCTCGCTCCGCTCGCTTGTAAAAATCTAGTCCAACCTCACAACCGATCCCACACGTTCGCAAATTTGAAATATGTCGCCACCATATCGAATAATGAACGGAAGATGGATTGGTTTTCGGCTAGGCTATAGCTTTCGTGCGAGCGCAGCGAACGAGAGACGCGTAAAGGTGTGTCACAAACCATCGGTTTGGCACATACGGACATTGATATATTCGCACCAGCCCGAGGAGCCGGAAGTATTTATCCTATTGCCTTCTGACAAATGTTTACGGTTTACCAATAGTTTCACATAATTAGTACCGTTTCCTCATAGTACAGTGCAACGTGATGTCCGAAATGGCTGACAAAATTAGGTACAAGCTCGAAATATATGCAAGACAATATATGGTATATGTATAGCTTGGAAATTGTGACCGTTGCTCGCTCGCTCCGCTCGCTCGTAAAAATCTAGTCCAACCTCACAACCGATCCGACACGTTCGCAAATTTGAAATATGTCGCCATCATATCGAATAATGAACGCAAGATGGATTGGTTTTAGGTTAGGCTATAGTTTTCGAGCGAGCGCCGCGAGCGAGAGACGCGTAAAGGTGTGTCATAAACCAACGGTTTGGCACATGCGGACATTGAAATATTCGCACCAGCCCGAGGAGCCGGAAGTCTATATCCTGTTGCCTTCTGACAAATGTATACGGTTTACCAACAGTTTCACATAATTAGTACCGTTTCCTCATAGTACAGTGCAATGTGATGTCCGAAATGGCTGACAAAATTAGGTACAAGCACGAAATATATGCAAGACAATATATGGTATATGTATAGCTTGGAAATTGTGACCGTTGCTCGCTCGCTACGCTCGCTCGTAAAAATCTAGTCCAATCTCACAACCGATCCGTCACGTTCGCAAATTTGAAATATGTCGCCGCCATATCGAATAATGAACACAAGATGGATTGGTTTTAGGTTAGGCTATAGTCTTCGAGCGAGCGCAGCGAGCGAGCGACGCGTAAATGTGTGTCACATACCAACGGTTTGGCACATACGGACATTGAAACATTCGCACCAGCCCGAGGAGCCGGAAGTCTTTATCCTATTGCCTACTGACAAATGTTTACAGTTTATGAATAGTTTCACATAAATAGTACTATTTCCACATATAACAGTGCAATGTGATGTCCAAAATGGCTGACAAAAGTAGGTAATAATAAGAAATATAAGCAAGGCAATATAATGTATATGTATAGCTTGGAAATTGTGACCGTTGCACGCTCGCTCCGCTCGCTCGTAAAAATCTGGTCCAACCTCACAACCGATCCCACACGTTCGCAAATTCGAAACATGTCGCCACCATATCGAATAATGAACGGAAGATGGATTGGTTTTCGGCTAGGCTA
Source organism: Bombus affinis (assembly GCF_024516045.1). NCBI lineage: Eukaryota > Metazoa > Arthropoda > Insecta > Hymenoptera > Apidae > Bombus > Bombus affinis. The sequence continues at coordinate 21,938 of NW_026109010.1, read as the reverse complement.
TAGCTTTCGTGCGAGCGCAGCGAACGAGAGACGCGGAAAGGTGTATCACAAACCATCGGTTTGGCACATACGGACATTGATATATTCGCACCAGCTCGAGGAGCCGGAAGTCTTTATCCTATTGCCTTCTGACAAATGTTTACGGTTTACCAATAGTTTCACATAATTAGTACCGTTTCCTCATAGTACAGTGCAATGTGATGTCCGAAATGGCAGACAAAATTAGGTACTAGCACGAATACTATGCAAGGCAATATATGGTATATGTATAGCTTGGAAATTGTGACCGTTGCTCGCTCGCTCCGCTCGCTCGTAAAAATCTAGTCCAAACCCACAACCGATCCGACACGTTCGCAAATTTGAAATATGTCGCCATCATATCGAATAATGTACGGAAGATGGATTGGTTTTAGGTTAGGCTATAGTTTTCGAGCGAGCGCAGCGAGCGAGAGACGCGTATAGGTGTGTCATAAACCAACGGTTTGGCACATACGGACATTGAAATATTCGCACCAGCCCGAGGAGCCGGAAGTATTTATCCTATTGCCTACCAACACATGTTTACAGTTTATGAATAGTTTCACATAAATAGTACTATTTCCTCATAGTACAGTGCAATGTGATGTCCGAAATGGCTGACAAAATTAGGTAATAACACGAAATATATGGAAGGCAATATAAGGTATATGTATAGCTTGGAAATTGTGACCGCTCGCTCCGCCCGCTTGTAAAAATCTAGTCCAACCTCACAACCGATGCCACACGTTCGCAAATTCGAAACATGTCGCCACCATATCGAATAATGAACGGAAGATGGATTGGTTTATGTTAGGCTATAGCTTTCGTGCGAGCGCAGCGAGCGAGAGACGCGTAAAGGTGTGTCACAAACCAACGGTTTGGCACATACGGACATTGAAATATTCGCACCAGCCCGAGGAGCCGAAAGTCTTTATCCTATTCCCTTCTGACAAATGTTTACGGTTTACCAACAGTTTCACATAATTAGTACCGTTTCCTCATAGTACAGTGCAATGTGATGTCCGAAATGGCAGACAAAATTAGGTACTAGCACGAATACTATACAAGGCAATATATGGTATATGTGTAGCTTGGAAATTGTGATCGTTTCTCGCTCGCTCCGCTCGCTCGCAAAAATCTAGTCCAACCTCACAACCGATCCGTCACGTTCGCAAATTTGAAATATGTCGCCACCATATCGAAGAATGACGGAAGATGGATTGGTTTTAGGTTAGGCTATCGTTTTCGAGCGAGCGCAGCGAACGAGAGACGCGGAAAGGTGTATCACAAACCATCGGTTTGGCACATACGGACATTGATATATTCGCACCAGCCCGAGGAGCCGGAAGTCTTTATCCTATTGCCTTCTGACAAATGTTTACGGTTTACCAATAGTTTCACATAATTAGTACCGTTTCCTCATAGTACAGTGCAACGTGATGTCCGAAATGGCTGACAAAATTAGGTACAAGCACGAAATATATGCAAGACAATATATGGTATATGTATAGCTTGGAAATTGTGACCGTTGCACGCTCGCTCCGCTCGCTTGTAAAAATCTAGTCCAACCTCACAACCGATCCCACACGTTCGCAAATTTGAAATACGTCGCCACCATATCGAATAATGAACGGAAGATCGATTGGTTTTAGGTCAGGCTATAGCTTTCGTGCGAGCGCAGCGAACGAGAGACGCGTAAAGGTGTGTCACAAACCATCGGTTTGGCACATACGGACATTGATATATTCGCACCAGCCCGAGGAGCCGGAAGTCTTTATCCTATTGCCTTCTGACAAATGTTTACGGTTTACCAATAGTTTCACATAATTAGTACCGTTTCCTCATAGTACAGTGCAACGTGATGTCCGAAATGGCTGACAAAATTAGGTACAAGCACGAAATATATGCAAGACAATATATGGTATATGTATAGCTTGGAAATTGTGACCGTTGCTCGCTCGCTCCGCTCGCTCGTAAAAATCTAGTCCAACCCCACAACCGATCCGACACGTTCGCAAATTTGAAATATGTCGCCATCATATCGAATAATGAACGCAAGATGGATTGGTTTTAGGTTAGGCTATAATTTTCGAGCGAGCGCAGCGAGCGAGAGACGCGTATAGGTGTGTCATAAACCAACGGTTTGGCACATACGGACATTGAAATATTCGCAACAGCCCGAGGAGCCGGAAGTATTTATCCTATTGCCTACCGACACATGTTTACAGTTTATGAATTGTTTCACATAAATAGTACCATTTCCTCATAGTACAGTGCAATGTGATGTCCGAAATGGCTGACAAAATTAGGTAATAACACGAAATATATGGAAGGCAATATAAGGTATATGTATAGCTTGGAAATTGTGACCGTTGCTCGCTCGATCCGCTCGCTTGTAAAAATCTAGTCCAACCTCACAACCGATCCCACACGTTCGCAAATTTGAAATATGTCGCCAACATATCGAATAATGAACGGAAGATGGATTGGTTTTAGGTCAGGCTATAGCTTTCGTGCGAGCGCAGCGAACGAGAGACGCGTAAAGGTGTGTCACAAACCATCGGTTTGGCACATACGGACATTGATATATTCGCACCAGCCCGAGGAGCCGGAAGTCTTTATCCTATTGCCTTCTGACAAATGTATACGGTTTACCAACAGTTTCACATAAATAGTACCGTTTCCTAATAGTACAGTGCAATGTGATGTCCGAAATGGCAGACAAAATTAGGTACTAGCACGAATACTATGCAAGGCAATATATGGTATATGTATAGCTTGGAAATTGTGATCGTTTCTCGCTCGCTCCGCTCGCTCGCAAAAATCTAGTCCAACCTCACAACCGATCCGTCACGTTCGCAAATTTGAAATATGTCGCCACCATATCGAAGAATGACGGAAGATGGATTGGTTTTAGGTTAGGCTATAGTTTTCGAGCGAGCGCAGCGAGCGAGCGACGCGTAAATGTGTGTCTCAAACCAACGGTTTGGCACATACGGACATTGAAATATTCGCACCAGCCCGAGGAGACGGAAGTCTTTATCCAATTGCCTTCTGAGAAATGTTTACGGTTTACCAATAGTTTCACATAATTAGTACCGTTTCCTCATAGTACAGTGCAACGTGATGTCCGAAATGGCTGACAAAATTAGGTACAAGCACGAAATATATGCAAGACAATATATGGTATATGTATAGCTTGGAAATTGTGACCGTTGCTCGCTCGCTCCGCTCGCTCGTAAAAATCTGGTCCAACCTCACAACCGATGCCACACGTTCGCAAATTCGAAACATGTCGCCACCATATCGAACAATGAACGGAAGATGGATTGGTTTTAGGTCAGGCTATAGCTTTCGTGCGAGCGCAGCGAACGAGAGACGCGTAAAGGTGTGTCACAAACCATCGGTTTGGCACATACGGACATTGATATATTCGCACCAGCCCGAGGAGCCGGAAGTCTTTATCCTATTGCCTTCTGACAAATGTTTACGGTTTACCAACAGTTTCACATAAATAGTACCGTTTCCTCATAGTACAGTGCAAAGTGATGTCCGAAATGGCTGATAAAATTAGGTACAAGCACGAAATATATGCAAGACAATATATGGTATATGTATAGCTTGGAAATTGTGACCGTTGCTCGCTCGCTCCGCTCGCTCGTAAAAATCTAGTCCAACCCTACAACCGATCCGACACGTTCGCAAATTTGAAATATGTCGCCATCATATCGAATAATGAACAGAAGATGGATTGGTTTTAGGTTAGGCTATAGTTTTCGAGCGAGCGCAGCGAGCGAGAGACGCGTATAGGTGTGTCATAAACCAACGGTTTGGCACATACGGACATTGAAATATTCGCACCAGCCCGAGGAGCCGGAAGTATTTATCCTATTGCCTACCGACACATGTTTACAGTTTATGAATAGTTTCACATAAATAGTACTATTTCCTCATAGTACAGTGCAATGTGATGTCCGAAATGGCTGACAAAATTAGGTAATAACACGAAATATATGGAAGGCAATATAAGGTATATGTATAGCTTGGAAATTGTGACCGTTGCTCGCTCGCTCCGCTCGCTCGTAAAAATCTGGTCCAACCTCACAACCGATGCCACACGTTCGCAAATTCGAAACATGTCGCCACCATATCGAATAATGAACGGAAGATGGATTGGTTTATGTTAGGCTATAGCTTTCGTGCGAGCGCAGCGAGCGAGAGACGCGTAAAGGTGTGTCACAAACCAACGGTTTGGCACATACGGACATTGAAATATTCGCACCAGCCCGAGGAGCCGAAAGTCTTTATCCTATTCCCTTCTGACAAATGTTTACGGTTTACCAACAGTTTCACATAAATAGTACCGTTTCCTCATAGTACAGTGCAATGTGATGTCCGAAATGGCAGACAAAATTAGGTACTAGCACGAATACTATGCAAGGCAATATATGGTATATGTATAGCTTGGAAATTGTGATCGTTTCTCGCTCGCTCCGCTCGCTCGCAAAAATCTAGTCCAACCTCACAACCGATCCGTCACGTTCGCAAATTTGAAATATGTCGCCACCATATCGAAGAATGACGGAAGATGGATTGGTTTTAGGTTAGGCTATGGTTTTCGAGCGAGGGCAGCGAGCGAGCGACGCGTAAATGTGTGTCTCAAACCAACGGTTTGGCACATACGGACATTGAAATATTCGCACCAGCCCGAGGAGACGGAAGTCTTTATCCAATTGCCTTCTGACAAATGTTTACGGTTTACTAATAGTTTCACATAATTAGTACCGTTTCCTCATAGTACAGTGCAACGTGATGTCCGAAATGGCTGACAAAATTAGGTACAAGCACGAAATATATGCAAGACAATATATGGTATATGTATAGCTTGGAAATTGTGACCGTTGCTCGCTCGCTCCGCTCGCTCGTAAAAATCTAGTCCAACCCCACAACCGATCCGACACGTTCGCAAATTTGAAATATGTCGCCATCATATCGAATAATGAACGGAAGATGGATTGGTTTTAGGTTAGGCAATAGTTTTCGAGCGAGCGCAGCGAACGAGAGACGCGGAAAGGTGTGTCACAAACCATCGGTTTGGCACATACGGACATTGATATATTCGCACCAGCCGGAGGAGCCGGAAGTATTATTCCTATTGCCTTCTGACAAATGTTTACGGTTTACCAATAGTTTCACATAATTAGTACCGTTTCCTCATAGTACAGTGCAACGTGATGTCCGAAATGGCTGACAAAATTAGGTACAAGCACGAAATATATGCAAGACAATATATGGTATATGTATAGCTTGGAAATTGTGACCGTTGCTCGCTCGCTCCGCTCGCTCGTAAAAATCTGCTCCAACCTCACAACCGATCCCACACGTTCGCAAATTCGAAACATGTCGCCACCATACCGAATAATGAACGGAAGATGGATTGGTTTTAGGTTAGGCTATAGCTTTCGTGCGAGCGCAGCGAACGAGAGACGCGGAAAGGTGTATCACAAACCATCGGTTTGGCACATACGGACATTGATATATTCGCACCAGCTCGAGGAGCCGGAAGTCTTTATCCTATTGCATTCTGACAAATGTTTACGGTTTACCAATAGTTTCACATAATTAGTACCGTTTCCTCATAGTACAGTGCAATGTGATGTCCGAAATGGCAGACAAAATTAGGTACTAGCACGAATACTATGCAAGGCAATATATGGTATATGTATAGCTTGGAAATTGTGACCGTTGCTCGCTCGCTCCGCTCGCTCGTAAAAATCTAGTCCAACCCCACAACCGATCCGAAACGTTCGCAAATTTGAAATATGTCGCCATCATATCGAATAATGTACGGAAGATGGATTGGTTTTAGGTTAGGCTATAGTTTTCGAGCGAGCGCAGCGAGCGAGAGACGCGTATAGGTGTGTCATAAACCAACGGTTTGGCACATACGGACATTGAAATATTCGCACCAGCCCGAGGAGCCGGAAGTATTTATCCTATTGCCTACCGACACATGTTTACAGTTTATGAATAGTTTCACATAAATAGTACTATTTCCTCATAGTACAGTGCAATGTGATGTCCGAAATGGCTGACAAAATTAGGTAATAACACGAAATATATGGAAGGCAATATAAGGTATATGTATAGCTTGGAAATTGTGACCGCTCGCTCCGCTCGCTTGTAAAAATCTAGTCCAACCTCACAACCGATCCCACACGTTCGCAAATTTGAAATATGTCGCCACCATATCGAATAATGAACGGAAGATGGATTGGTTTTAGGTCAGGCTATAGCTTTCGTGCGAGCGCAGCGAACGAGAGACGCGTAAAGGTGTGTCACAAACCATCGGTTTGGCACATACGGACATTGATATATTCGCACCAGCCCGTGGAGCCGGAAGTCTTTATCCTATTGCCTTCTGACAAATGTTTACGGTTTACCAATAGTTTCACATAATTAGTACCGTTTCCTCATAGTACAGTGCAACGTGATGTCCGAAATGGCTGACAAAATTAGGTACAAGCACGAAATATATGCAAGACAATATATGGTATATGTATAGCTTGGAAATTGTGACCGTTGCTCGCTCGCTACGCTCGCTCGTAAAAATCTAGTCCAATCTCACAACCGATCCGTCACGTTCGCAAATTTGAAATATGTCGCCGCCATATCGAATAATGAACACAAGATGGATTGGTTTTAGGTTAGGCTATAGTCTTCGAGCGAGCGCAGCGAGCGAGCGTCGCGTAAATGTGTGTCACATACCAACGGTTTGGCACATACGGACATTGAAACATTCGCACCAGCCCGAGGAGCCGGAAGTCTTTATCCTATTGCCTACTGACAAATGTTTACAGTTTATGAATAGTTTCACATAAATAGTACTATTTCCACATATAACAGTGCAATGTGATGTCCAAAATGGCTGACAAAAGTAGGTAATAATAAGAAATATAAGCAAGGCAATATAATGTATAAGTATAGCTTGGAAATTGTGACCGTTGCACGCTCGCTCCGCTCGCTCGTAAAAATCTGGTCCAACCTCACAACCGATCCCACACGTTCGCAAATTCGAAACATGTCGCCACCATATCGAATAATGAACGGAAGATGGATTGGTTTTAGGTTAGGCTATAGCTTTCGTGCGAGCGCAGCGAACGAGAGACGCGGAAAGGTGTATCACAAACCATCGGTTTGGCACATACGGACATTGATATATTCGCACCAGCTCGAGGAGCCGGAAGTCTTTATCCTATTGCCTTCTGACAAATGTTTACGGTTTACCAATAGTTTCACATAATTAGTACCGTTTCCTCATAGTACAGTGCAATGTGATGTCCGAAATGGCAGACAAAATTAGGTACTAGCACGAATACTATGCAAGGCAATATATGGTATATGTATAGCTTGGAAATTGTGACCGTTGCTCGCTCGCTCCGCTCGCTCGTAAAAATCTAGTCCAACCCCACAACCGATCCGACACGTTCGCAAATTTGAAATATGTCGCCATCATATCGAATAATGTACGGAAGATGGATTGGTTTTAGGTTAGGCTATAGTTTTCGAGCGAGCGCAGCGAGCGAGAGACGCGTATAGGTGTGTCATAAACCAACGGTTTGGCACATACGGACATTGAAATATTCGCACCAGCCCGAGGAGCCGGAAGTATTTATCCTATTGCCTACCGACACATGTTTACAGTTTATGAATAGTTTCACATAAATAGTACTATTTCCTCATAGTACAGTGCAATGTGATGTCCGAGATGGCTGACAAAATTAGGTAATAACACGAAATATATGGAAGGCAATATAAGGTATATGTATAGCTTGGAAATTGTGACCGCTCGCTCCGCCCGCTTGTAAAAATCTAGTCCAACCTCACAACCGATGCCACACGTTCGCAAATTCGAAACATGTCGCCACCATATCGAATAATGAACGGAAGATGGATTGGTTTATGTTAGGCTATAGCTTTCGTGCGAGCGCAGCGAGCGAGAGACGCGTAAAGGTGTGTCACAAACCAACGGTTTGGCACATACGGACATTGAAATATTCGCACCAGCCCGAGGAGCCGAAAGTCTTTATCCTATTCCCTTCTGACAAATGTTTACGGTTTACCAACAGTTTCACATAATTAGTACCGTTTCCTCATAGTACAGTGCAATGTGATGTCCGAAATGGCAGACAAAATTAGGTACTAGCACGAATACTATACAAGGCAATATATGGTATATGTGTAGCTTGGAAATTGTGATCGTTTCTCGCTCGCTCCGCTCGCTCGCAAAAATCTAGTCCAACCTCACAACCGATCCGTCACGTTCGCAAATTTGAAATATGTCGCCACCATATCGAAGAATGACGGAAGATGGATTGGTTTTAGGTTAGGCTATCGTTTTCGAGCGAGCGCAGCGAACGAGAGACGCGGAAAGGTGTATCACAAACCATCGGTTTGGCACATACGGACATTGATATATTCGCACCAGCCCGAGGAGCCGGAAGTCTTTATCCTATTGCCTTCTGACAAATGTTTACGGTTTACCAATAGTTTCACATAATTAGTACCGTTTCCTCATAGTACAGTGCAACGTGATGTCCGAAATGGCTGACAAAATTAGGTACAAGCACGAAATATATGCAAGACAATATATGGTATATGTATAGCTTGGAAATTGTGACCGTTGCACGCTCGCTCCGCTCGCTTGTAAAAATCTAGTCCAACCTCACAACCGATCCCACACGTTCGCAAATTTGAAATACGTCGCCACCATATCGAATAATGAACGGAAGATGGATTGGTTTTAGGTCAGGCTATAGCTTTCGTGCGAGCGCAGCGAACGAGAGACGCGTAAAGGTGTGTCACAAACCATCGGTTTGGCACATACGGACATTGATATATTCGCACCAGCCCGAGGAGCCGGAAGTCTTTATCCTATTGCCTTCTGACAAATGTTTACGGTTTACCAATAGTTTCACATAATTAGTACCGTTTCCTCATAGTACAGTGCAACGTGATGTCCGAAATGGCTGACAAAATTAGGTACAAGCACGAAATATATGCAAGACAATATATGGTATATGTATAGCTTGGAAATTGTGACCGTTGCTCGCTCGCTCCGCTCGCTCGTAAAAATCTAGTCCAACCCCACAACCGATCCGACACGTTCGCAAATTTGAAATATGTCGCCATCATATCGAATAATGAACGCAAGATGGATTGGTTTTAGGTTAGGCTATAATTTTCGAGCGAGCGCAGCGAGCGAGAGACGCGTATAGGTGTGTCATAAACCAACGGTTTGGCACATACGGACATTGAAATATTCGCAACAGCCCGAGGAGCCGGAAGTATTTATCCTATTGCCTACCGACACATGTTTACAGTTTATGAATTGTTTCACATAAATAGTACCATTTCCTCATAGTACAGTGCAATGTGATGTCCGAAATGGCTGACAAAATTAGGTAATAACACGAAATATATGGAAGGCAATATAAGGTATATGTATAGCTTGGAAATTGTGACCGTTGCTCGCTCGATCCGCTCGCTTGTAAAAATCTAGTCCAACCTCACAACCGATCCCACACGTTCGCAAATTTGAAATATGTCGCCAACATATCGAATAATGAACGGAAGATGGATTGGTTTTAGGTCAGGCTATAGCTTTCGTGCGAGCGCAGCGAACGAGAGACGCGTAAAGGTGTGTCACAAACCATCGGTTTGGCACATACGGACATTGATATATTCGCACCAGCCCGAGGAGCCGGAAGTCTTTATCCTATTGCCTTCTGACAAATGTTTACGGTTTACCAACAGTTTCACATAAATAGTACCGTTTCCTAATAGTACAGTGCAATGTGATGTCCGAAATGGCAGACAAAATTAGGTACTAGCACGAATACTATGCAAGGCAATATATGGTATATGTATAGCTTGGAAATTGTGATCGTTTCTCGCTCGCTCCGCTCGCTCGCAAAAATCTAGTCCAACCTCACAACCGATCCGTCACGTTCGCAAATTTGAAATATGTCGCCACCATATCGAAGAATGACGGAAGATGGATTGGTTTTAGGTTAGGCTATAGTTTTCGAGCGAGCGCAGCGAGCGAGCGACGCGTAAATGTGTGTCTCAAACCAACGGTTTGGCACATACGGACATTGAAATATTCGCACCAGCCCGAGGAGACGGAAGTCTTTATCCAATTGCCTTCTGAGAAATGTTTACGGTTTACCAATAGTTTCACATAATTAGTACCGTTTCCTCATAGTACAGTGCAACGTGATGTCCGAAATGGCTGACAAAATTAAGTACAAGCACGAAATATATGCAAGACAATATATGGTATATGTATAGCTTGGAAATTGTGACCGTTGCTCGCTCGCTCCGCTCGCTCGTAAAAATCTAGTCCAACCCCACAACAGATCCGACACGTTCGCAAATTTGAAATATGTCGCCATCATATCGAATAATGAACGGAAGATGGATTCGTTTTAGGTTAGGCTATAGTTTTCGAGCGAGCGCAGCGAGCGAGAGACGCGTATAGGTGTGTCATAAACCAACGGTTTGGTACATACGGACATTGAAATATTCGCACCAGCCCGAGGAGCCGGAAGTATTTATCCTATTGCCTACCGACACATGTTTACAGTTTATGAACAGTTTCACATAAATAGTACTATTTCCTCATAATACAGTGCAATGTGATGTCCGAAATGGCTGACAAAATTAGGTAATAACACGAAATATATGGAAGGCAATATAAGGTATATGTATAGCTTGGAAATTGTGACCGCTCGCACCGCTCGCTTGTAAAAATCTAGTCCAACCTCACAACCGATCCCACACGTTCGCAAATTTGAAATATGTCGCCACCATATCGAATAATGAACGGAAGATGGATTGGTTTATGTTAGGCTATAGCTTTCGTGCGAGCGCAGCGAGCGAGAGACGCGTAAGGGTGTGTCACAAACCAACGGTTTGGCACATACCGACATTGAAATATTCGCACCAGCCCGAGGAGCCGAAAGTCTTTATCCTATTCCCTTCTGACAAATGTTTACGGTTTACCAACATTTTCACATAAATAGTACCGTTTCCTCATAGTACAGTGCAATGTGATGTCCGAAATGGCAGACAAAATTAGGTACTAGCACGAATACTATGCAAGGCAATATATGGTATATGTATAGCTTGGAAATTGTGATCGTTTCTCGCTCGCTCCGCTCGCTCGCAAAAATCAAGTCCAACCTCACAACCGATCCGTCACGTTCGTAAATTTGAAATATGTCGCCACCATATCGAAGAATGACGGAAGATGGATTGGTTTTAGGTTAGGCTATAGTTTTCGAGCGAGCGCAGCGAGCGAGCGACGCGTAAATGTGTGTCATAAACCAACGGTTTGGCACATACGGACATTGAAATATTCGCACCAGCCCGAGCAGCCGGAAGTATTTTTCCTATTGCCTACCGACACATGTTTACAGTTTATGAATAGTTTCACATAAATAGTACTATTTCCTCATAGTACAGTGCAATGTGATGTCCGAAATGGCTGACAAAATTAGGTAATAACACGAAATATATGGAAGGCAATATAAGGTATATGTATAGCTTGGAAATTGTGACCGCTCGCTCCGCTCGCTCGTAAAAATCTGGTCCAACCTCACAACCGATGCCACACGTTCGCGAATTCGAAACATGTCGCCACCATATCGAATAATGAACTGAAGATGGATTGGTTTATGTTAGGCTATAGCTTTCGTGCGAGCGCAGCGAGCGAGAGACGCGTAAAGGTGTGTCACAAACCAACGGTTTGGCACATACGGACATTGAAATATTCGCACCAGCCCGAGGAGCCGAAAGTCTTTATCCTATTCCCTTCTGACAAATGTTTACGGTTTACCAACAGTTTCACATAAATAGTACCGTTTCCTCATAGTACAGTGCAATGTGATGTCCGAAATTGCAGACAAAATTAGGTACTAGCACGAATACTATGCAAGGCAATATATGGTATATGTATAGCTTGGAAATTGTGATCGTTTCTCGCTCGCTCCGCTCGCTCGCAAAAATCTAGTCCAACCTCACAACCGATCCGTCACGTTCGCCAATTTGAAATATGTCGCCACCATATCGAAGAATGACGGAAGATGGATTGGTTTTAGGTTAGGCTATGGTTTTCGAGCGAGCGCAGCGAACGAGAGACGCGAAAAGGTGTGTCACAAACCATCGGTTTGGCACATACGGACATTGATATATTCGCACCAGCCCGAGGAGCCGGAAGTCTTTATCCTATTGCCTTCTGACAAATGTTTACGGTTTACCAATAGTTTCACATAATTAGTACCGTTTCCTCATAGTACAGTGCAACGTGATGTCCGAAATGGCTGACAAAATTAGGTACAAGCACGAAATATATGCAAGACAATATATGGTATATGTATAGCTTGGAAATTGTGACCGTTGCTCGCTCGCTCCGCTCGCTCGTAAAAATCTAGTCCAACCCCACAACCGATCCGACACGTTCGCAAATTTGAAATATGTCGCCATCATATCGAATAATGAACGCAAGATGGATTGGTTTTAGGTTAGGCTATAATTTTCGAGCGAGCGCAGCGAGCGAGAGACGCGTATAGGTGTGTCATAAACCAACGGTTTGGCACATACGGACATTGAAATATTCGCACCAGCCCGAGGAGCCGGAAGTATTTATCCTATTGCCTACCGACACATGTTTACAGTTTATGAATAGTTTCACATAAATAGTACTATTTCCTCATAGTACAGTGCAATGTGATGTCCGAAATGGCTGACAAAATTAGGTAATAACACGAAATATATGGAAGGCAATATAAGGTATATGTATAGCTTGGAAATTGTGACCGTTGCTCGCTCGATCCGCTCGCTTGTAAAAATCTAGTCCAACCTCACAACCGATCCCACACGTTCGCAAATTTGAAATATGTCGCCACCATATCGAATAATGAACGGAAGATGGATTGGTTTTAGGTCAGGCTATAGCTTTCGTGCGAGCGCAGCGAACGAGAGACGCGTAAAGGTGTGTCACAAACCATCGGTTTGGCACATACGGACATTGATATATTCGCACCAGCCCGAGGAGCCGGAAGTCTTTATCCTATTGCCTTCTGACAAATGTTTACGGTTTACCAATAGTTTCACATAATTAGTACCGTTTCCTCATAGTACAGTGCAAAGTTATGTCCGAAATGGCTGACAAAATTAGGTACAAGCACGAAATATATGCAAGACAATATATGGTATATGTATAGCTTGGAAATTGTGACCGTTGCTCGCTCGCTCCGCTCGCTCGTAAAAATCTAGTCCAACCCTACAACCGATCCGACACGTTCGCAAATTTGAAATATGTCGCCATCATATCGAATAATGAACGGAAGATGGATTGGTTTTAGGTTAGGCTATAGTTTTCGAGCGAGCGCAGCGAGCGAGAGACGCGTATAGGTGTGTCATAAACCAACGGTTTGGCACATACGGACATTGAAATATTCGCACCAGCCCGAGGAGCCGGAAGTATTTATCCTATTGCCTACCGACACATGTTTACAGTTTATGAATAGTTTCACATAAATAGTACTATTTCCTCATAGTACAGTGCAATGTGATGTCCGAAATGGCTGACAAAATTAGGAAATAACACGAAATATATGGAAGGCAATATAAGGTATATGTATAGCTTGGAAATTGTGACCGTTGCTCGCTCGCTCCGCTCGCTCGTAAAAATCTGGTCCAACCTCACAACCGATGCCACACGTTCGCAAATTCGAAACATGTCGCCACCATATCGAATAATGAACTGAAGATGGATTGGTTTATGTTAGGCTATAGCTTTCGTGCGAGCGCAGCGAGCGAGAGACGCGTAAAGGTGTGTCACAAACCAACGGTTTGGCACATACGGACATTGAAATATTCGCACCAGCCCGAGGAGCCGAAAGTCTTTATCCTATTCCCTTCTGACAAATGTTTACGGTTTACCAACAGTTTCACATAAATAGTACCGTTTCCTCATAGTACAGTGCAATGTGATGTCCGAAATGGCAGACAAAATTAGGTACTAGCACGAATACTATGCAAGGCAATATATGGTATATGTATAGCTTGGAAATTGTGATCGTTTCTCGCTCGCTCCGCTCGCTCGCAAAAATCTAGTCCAACCTCACAACCGATCCGTCACGTTCGCAAATTTGAAATATGTCGCCACCATATCGAAGAATGACGGAAGATGGATTGGTTTTAGGTTAGGCTATGGTTTTCGAGCGAGCGACGCGTAAATGTGTGTCTCAAACCAACGGTTTGGACCATACGGACATTGAAATATTCGCACCAGCCCGAGGAGACGGAAGTCTTTATCCAATTGCCTTCTGACAAATGTTTACGGTTTACCAATAGTTTCACATAATTAGTACCGTTTCCTCATAGTACAGTGCAACGTGATGTCCGAAATGGCTGACAAAATTAGGTACAAGCACGAAATATATGCAAGACAATATATGGTATATGTATAGCTTGGAAATTGTGACCGTTGCTCGCTCGATCCGCTCGCTCGTAAAAATCTAGTCCAACCCCACAACCGATACGACACGTTCGCAAATTTGAAATATGTCGCCATCATATCGAATAATGAACGGAAGATGGATTGGTTTTAGGTTAGGCTATAGTTTTCGAGCGAGCGCAGCGAACGAGAGACGCGGAAAGGTGTATCACAAACCATCGGTTCGGCACATACGAACATTGATATATTCGCACCAGCCCGAGAAGCCGGAAGTCTTTATCCTATTGCCTTCTGACAAATGTTTACGGTTTACCAATAGTTTCACATAAATAGTACTATTTCCTCATAGTACAGTGCAATGTGATGTCCGAAATGGCTGACAAAATTAGGTAATAACACGAAATATATGGAAGGCAATATAAGGTATATGTATAGCTTGGAAATTGTGACCGTTGCTCGCTCGCTCCGCTCGCTCATAAAATCTGGTCCAACCTCACAACCGATGCTACACGTTCGCAAATTCGAAACATGTCGCCACCATATCGAATAATGAACGGAAGATGGATTGGTTTATGTTAGGCTATAGGTTTCGTGCGAGCGCAGCGAGCGAGAGACGCGTAAAGGTGTGTCACAAACCATCGGTTTGGCACATACGGACATTGATATATTCGCACCAGCCCGAGGAGCCGGAAGTATTTATCCTATTGCCTACCGACACATGATTTACAGTATATGAATAGTTTCACATAAATAGTACTATTCCCACATAGTACAATGCAATGTGATGTCCGAAATGGCTGACAAAATTAGGTAATAACACGACATATATGCAAGGCAATATAAGGTGTATGTATAGGTTGGAAATTGTGATCGTTGCTCGCTCGCTCCGCTCGCTCGAAAAAATCTAGTCCAACCTCACAACCGATCCGACACGTTCGCAAATTTGAAATATGTCGCCACCATATCGAATAATGAACGGAAGATGGATTGGTTTTAGGTTAGGCTATAGCTTTCGTGCGACCGCAGCGAACGAGAGACGCGTAAAGGTGTGTCACAAACCAACGGTTTGGCACATACGGACATTGAAATATTCGCACCAGCCCGAGGAGCCGGAAGTCTATATCCTATTGCCTTCTGACAAATGTTTACGGTTTACCAATAGTTTCACATAATTAGTACCGTTTCCTTATAGTACAGTGCAACGTGATGTCCGAAATGGCTGACAAAATTAGGTACAAGCACGAAATATATGCAAGACAATATATGGTATATGTATAGCTTGGAAATTGTGACCGTTGCTCGCTCGCTACGCTCGCTCGTAAAAATCTAGTCCAATCTCACAACCGATCCGTCACGTTCGCAAATTTGAAATATGTCGCCACCATATCGAATAATGAACACAAGATGGATTGGTTTTAGGTTAGGCTATAGTCTTCGAGCGAGCGCAGCGAGCGAGCGACGCGTAAATGTGTGTCACATACCAACGGTTTGGCACATACGGACATTGAAACATTCGCACCAGCCCGAGGAGCCGGAAGTCTTTATCGTATTGCCTACTGACAAATGTTTACAGTTTATGAATAGTTTCACATAAATAGTACCATTTCCACATATAACAGTGCAATGTGATGTCCAAAATGGCTGACAAAAGTAGGTAATAATAAGAAATATAAGCAAGGCAATATAATGTATATGTATAGCTTGGAAATTGTGACCGTTGCACGCTCGCTCCGCTCGCTCGTAAAAATCTGGTCCAACCTCACAACCGATCCCACACGTTCGCAAATTCGAAACATGTCGCCACCATATCGAATAATGAACGGAAGATGGATTGGTTTTAGGTTAGGCTATAGCTTTCGTGCGAGCGCAGCGAACGAGAGACGCGGAAAGGTGTATCACAAACCATCGGTTTGGCACATACGGACATTGAAATATTCGCACCAGCTCGAGGAGCCGGAAGTCTTTATCCTATTGCCTTCTGACAAATGTTTACGGTTTACCAATAGTTTCACATAATTAGTACCGTTTCCTCATAGTACAGTGCAACGTGATTTCCGAAATGGCTGACAAAATTAGGTACAAGCACGAAATATATGCAAGACAATAGATGGTATATGTATAGCTTGGAAATTGTGACTGTTGCTCGCTCGCTCCGCTCGCTCGTAAAAATCTAGTCCAACCCCACAACCGATCCGACACGTTCGCAAATTTGAAATATGTCGCTATCATATCGAATAATGTACGGAAGATGGATTGGTTTTAGGTTAGGCTATAGTTTTCGAGCGAGCGCAGCGAGCGGGAGACGCGTATAGGTGTGTCACAAACCATCGGTTTGGCACATACGGACATTGATATATTCGCACCAGCCCGAGGAGCCGGAAGTCTTTATCCTATTGCCTTCTGACAAATGTTTACGGTTTACCAATAGTTTCACATAATTAGTACCGTTTCCTCATAGTACAGTGCAAAGTGATGTCCGAAATGGCTGACAAAATTAGGTACAAGAACGAAATATATGCAAGACAATATATGGTATATGTATAGCTTGGAAATTGTGACCGTTGCTCGCTCGCTCCGCTCGCTCGTAAAAATCTAGTCCAACCCTACAACCGATCCGACAGGTTCGCAAATTAGAAATATGTCGCCATCATATCGAATAATGAACGGAAGATGGATTGGTTTTAGGTTAGGCTATAGTTTTCGAGCGAGCGCAGCGAGCGAGAGACGCGTATAGGTGTGTCATACACCAACGGTTTGGCACATACGGACATTGAAATATTCGCACCAGCCCGAGGAGCCGGAAGTATTTATCCTATTGCCTACCGACACATGTTTACAGTTTATGAATAGTTTCACATAAATAGTACTATTTCCTCATAGTACAGTGCAATGTGATGTCCGAAATGGCGGACAAAATTAGGTAATAACACGAAATATATGGAAGGCAATATAAGGTATATGTATAGCTTGGAAATTGTGACCGCTCGCTCCGCTCGCTTGTAAAAATCTAGTCCAACCTCACAACCGATCCCACACGTTCGCAAATTTGAAATATGTCGCCACCATATCGAATAATGAACGGAAGATGGATTGGTTTTAGGTCAGGCTATAGCTTTCGTGCGAGCGCAGCGAACGAGAGACGCGTAAAGGTGTGTCACAAACCATCGGTTTGGCACATACGGACATTGATATATTCGCACCAGCCCGAGGAGCCGGAAGTCTTTATCCTATTGCCCTCTGACAAATGTTTACGGTTTACCAATAGTTTCACATAATTAGTACCGTTTTCTCATAGTACAGTGCAAAGTGATGTCCGAAATGGCTGACAAAATTAGGTACAAGCACGAAATATATGCAAGACAATATATGGTATATGTATAGCTTGGAAATTGTGACCGTTGCTCGCTCGCTCCGCTCGCTCGTAAAAATCTAGTCCAACCCTACAACCGATCCGACACGTTCGCAAATTTGAAATATGTCGCCATCATATCGAATAATGAACGGAAGATGAATTGGTTTTAGGTTAGGCTATAGTTTTCGAGCGAGCGCAGCGAGCGAGAGACGCGTATAGGTGTGTCATAAACCAACGGTTTGGCACATACGGACATTGAAATATTTGCACCAGCCCGAGGAGCCGGAAGTATTTATCCTATTGCTTACCGACACATGTTTACAGTTTATGAATAGTTTCACATAAATAGTACTATTTCCTCATAGTACAGTGCAATGTGATGTCCGAAATGGCTGACAAAATTAGGAAATAGCACGAAATATATGGAAGGCAATATAAGGTATATGTATAGCTTGGAAATTGTGACCGTTGCTCGCTCGCTCCGCTCGCTCGTAAAAATCTGGTCCAACCTCACAACCGATGCCACACGTTCGCAAATTCGAAACATGTCGCCACCATATCGAATAATGAACTGAAGATGGATTGGTTTATGTTAGGCTATAGCTTTCGTGCGAGCGCAGCGAGCGAGAGACGCGTAAAGGTGTGTCACAAACCAACGGTTTGGCACATACGGACATTGAAATATTTGCACCAGCCCGAGGGGCCGAAAGTCTTTATCCTATTCCATTCTGACAAATGTTTACGGTTTACCAACAGTTTCACATAAATAGTACCGTTTCCTCATAGTACAGTGCAATGTGATGTCCGAAATGGCAGACAAAATTAGGTACTAGCACGAATACTATGCAAGGCAATATATGGTATATGTATAGCTTGGAAATTGTGATCGTTTCTCGCTCGCTCCGCTCGCTCGCAAAAATCTAGTCCAACCTCACAACCGATCCGTCACGTTCGCAAATTTGAAATATGTCGCCACCATATCGAAGAATGACGGAAGATGGATTGGTTTTAGGTTAGGCTATGGTTTTCGAGCGAGCGCAGCGAGCGAGCGACGCGTAAATGTGTGTCTCAAACCAACGGTTTGGACCATACGGACATTGAAATATTCGCACCAGCCCGAGGAGACGGAAGTCTTTATCCAATTGCCTTCTGACAAATGTTTACGGTTTACCAATAGTTTCACATAATTAGTACCGTTTCCTCATAGTACAGTGCAACGTGATGTCCGAAATGGCTGACAAAATTAGGTAATAACACGAAATATATGGAAGGCAATATAAGGTATATGTATAGCTTGGAAATTGTGACCGTTGCTCGCTCGCTCCGCTCGCTCATAAAATCTGGTCCAACCTCACAACCGATGCCACACGTTCGCAAATTCGAAACATGTCGCCACCATATCGAATAATGAACGGAAGATGGATTGGTTTATGTTAGGCTATAGGTTTCGTGCGAGCGCAGCGAGCGAGAGACGCGTAAAGGTGTGTCACAAACCATCGGTTTGGCACATACGGACATTGATATATTCGCACCAGCCCGAGGAGCCGGAAGTATTTATCCTATTGCCTACCGACACATGATTTACAGTTTATGAATAGTTTCACATAAATAGTACTATTCCCACATAGTACAATGCAATGTGATGTCCGAAATGGCTGACAAAATTAGGTAATAACACGACATATATGCAAGGCAATATAAGGTGTATGTATAGGTTGGAAATTGTGATCGTTGCTCGCTCGCTCCGCTCGCTCGAAAAAATCTAGTCCAACCTCACAACCGATCCGACACGTTCGCAAATTTAAAATATGTCGCCACCATATCGAATAATGAACGGAAGATGGATTGGTTTTAGGTTAGGCTATAGCTTTCGTGCGAGCGCAGCGAACGAGAGACGCGTAAAGGTGTGTCACAAACCAACGGTTTGGCACATACGGACATTGAAATATTCGCACCAGCCCGAGGAGCCGGAAGTCTTTATCCTATTGCCTTCTGACAAATGTTTACGGTTTACCAATAGTTTCACATAATTAGTACCGTTTCCTCATAGTACAGTGTAACGTGATGTCCGAAATGGCTGACAAAATTAGGTACAAGCACGAAATATATGCAAGACAATATATGGTATATGTATAGCTTGGAAATTGTGACTGTTGCTCGCTCGCTCCGCTCGCTCGTAAAAATCTAGTCCAACCCCACAACCGATCCGACACGTTCGCAAATTTGAAATATGTCGCCATCATATCGAATAATGTACGGAAGATGGATTGGTTTTAGGTTAGGCTATAGTTTTCGAGCGAGCGCAGCGAGCGGGAGACGCGTATAGGTGTGTCACAAACCATCGGTTTGGCACATACGGACATTGATATATTCGCACCAGCCCGAGGAGCCGGAAGTCTTTATCCTATTGCCTTCTGACAAATGTTTACGGTTTACCAATAGTTTCACATAATTAGTACCGTTTCCTCATAGTACAGTGCAAAGTCATGTCCGAAATGGCTGACAAAATTAGGTACAAGAACGAAATATATGCAAGACAATATATGGTATATGTATAGCTTGGAAATTGTGACCGTTGCTCGCTCGCTCCGCTCGCTCGTAAAAATCTAGTCCAACCCTACAACCGATCCCACACGTTCGCAAATTTGAAATATGTCGCCATCATATAGAATAATGAACGCAAGATGGATTGGTTTTAGGTTAGGCTATAGGTTTCGTGCGAGCGCAGCGAGCGAGAGACGCGTAAAGGTGTGTCACAAACCATCGGTTTGGCACATACGGACATTGATATATTCGCACCAGCCCGAGGAGCCGGAAGTATTTATCCTATTGCCTACCGACACATGATTTACAGTTTATGAATAGTTTCACATAAATAGTACTATTCCCACATAGTACAATGCAATGTGATGTCCGAAATGGCTGACAAAATTAGGTAATAACACGACATATATGCAAGGCAATATAAGGTGTATGTACAGGTTGGAAATTGTGATCGTTGCTCGCTCGCTCCGCTCGCTCGAAAAAATCTAGTCCAACCTCACAACCGATCCGACACGTTCGCAAATTTGAAATATGTCGCCACCATATCGAATAATGAACGGAAGATGGATTGGTTTTAGGTTAGGCTATAGCTTTCGTGCGAGCGCAGCGAACGAGAGACGCGTAAAGGTGTGTCACAAACCAACGGTTTGGCACATACGGACATTGAAATATTCGCACCAGCCCGAGGAGCCGGAAGTCTTTATCCTATTGCCTTCTGACAAATGTATACGGTTTACCAATAGTTTCACATAATTAGTACCGTTTCCTCATAGTACAGTGCAACGTGATGTCCGAAATGGCTGACAAAATTAGGTACAAGCACGAAATATATGCAAGACAATATATGGTATATGTATAGCTTGGAAATTGTGACCGTTGCTCGCTCGATCCGCTCGCTCGTAAAAATCTAGTCCAACCTCACAACCGATCCGACACGTTCGCAAATTTGAAATATGTCGCCATCATATCGAATAATGAACGCAAGATGGATTGGTTTTAGGTTAGGCTATAGTTTTCGAGCGAGCGCCGCGAGCGAGAGACGCGTAAAGGTGTGTCATAAACCAACGGTTTGGCACATGCGGACATTGAAACATTCGCACCAGCCCGAGGAGCCGGAAGTCTATATCCTATTGCCTTCTGACAAATGTATACGGTTTACCAACAGTTTCACATAATTAGTACCGTTTCCTCATAGTACAGTGCAATGTGATGTCCGAAATGGCAGACAAAATTAGGTACTAGCACGAAAACTATGCAAGGCAATATATGGTATATGTATAGCTTGGAAATTGTGACCGTTGCTCGCTCGCTACGCTCGCTCGTAAAAATCTAGTCCAATCTCACAACCGATCCGTCACGTTCGCAAATTTGAAATATGTCGCCACCATATCGAATAATGAACACAAGATGGATTGGTTTTAGGTTAGGCTATAGTCTTCGAGCGAGCGCAGCGAGCGAGAGACGCGTATAGGTGTGTCATAAACCAACGGTTTGGCA